>NW_017295943.1:18332-20010 GCF_001594075.2 Trachymyrmex cornetzi | reverse complement strand
GATTTGCGGACAGCATTGATTTTCTGTTACCATTTGAAGAAAACTGCTGCAGAATCGCATCGAATGCTTGTCGAAGCTTACGGTGAGCATGCTCCTGGTAAATCACAGTGCTTTGAGTGGTTTAAAAAATTCAAAAGTGGCGATTTTGACGTGAGAAACGAAGAATATGGAAAACTACCGAAAAAGTTTGAAGACAGCGAATTGCAAGCATTGTTGGATGAGGATGACGCTCAAACTCAACAACTCGCGGAATCTGACACGAGAAGCCGTCTCCATACGTTTGAAATCCATGGGAAAGATCCAGAAGATAGGAAAATGGGTTCCACATGAACTGAATGAAAGACAGCAGGAAAACCGAAAAACCACTTGCGAAATTCTGCTCGCCAGGTACAAAAGAAAGTCATTTCTCCATCAAATTGTGATTGGCGATGAAAAGTGGATATATTTTGAGAATCCTAACACCCCGTACTAAATTCCAAATAAGTTCCAATAAGAGTTGGCATATATTTGACCAAATGCGGTTTTATGCAGTGGACCAGATATAACCAAATTTATACATACCTGGAAAATTATATTTGGCCAAAATTAACTGTTGTCTGTAAAAGCGAATATATTCCCAAGTCATCTGAAATTCCAGATGTATTCTAATCCTATTCTTAATTGGAAATGCTGGTATGTTCCAATTGAGTCTAAAATTCTAAATATGTTCAAATCTACCTCGTTGTTGGAAATACTAATGTGCCCAAGTTATTCTGAAATGCCGAGTATATCCAAACCTAATTTATATATTTGGAAGTATCTGGAATTGCACATATTTTGGATATAATAGCATTTCCAAGTATGACTTATATTTACACGTAACTGGTATTCCTAGTATAATTTGGACATATCAGCTTTATCGTATATGAGTTAGACTTGGATCTACTGAGAATTCTAGACTATATTTGGTCATATTAGCATTTCCATACTGCAATAAGTGCTGGACATATTTTTATTTACAAAATTTGTATAATATGGACATATATGGTCATCCACTGCATAAAACCACATTTGGCCCAATGTATACCTACGATTATTGGAATTTATATGGAATTGAATATAAGAATATAATTGGACAATATCTGGAATTTCGTATTATGGAACATATCTGGAATTCCATATTTATCGGATATATCCCTTAGATAACAAAGCCAGCTGCAGAGACAGATTTTGAGCAAAGCTTGTTATCAATTTTTTATTGTAAAAAGGCAATAAATTGCACTTCGAATTTATACCATCCGATAATGTCAGCAAACTGTTGTTAGAAATAGGGCAAAAAGCCTGCTGACCTGCTTTGCCAGCAGATTCGCGGTAAAAACCGAGCAAAATTTTTCAATTTCTGTTCGGTTTTTGCTGTCAATCTGCCGTTAGATTATCGGTGCGCGCAGATTTTGTTAGATTTCTGCCACTAATCCAGCATAACATGTCAGCAGGCTCTTTCAATTAATCCATTATATATAGCCAAATGCAGACACAGATAACTATTATGGTTTTGCAGTGGGAAATCTAATCGAGTTTGCTTACAATTTGCCCGCGAACTGCTAGCACTTTGCTATCAGGATCCTATAATTCCAGAATTGAGAGTTAATATGGTTGGTCATATTTGGAATTCCAGATTACATATATTTGGACATGTGTA
>NW_017295943.1:15886-17156 GCF_001594075.2 Trachymyrmex cornetzi | reverse complement strand
GGGCCATTTTAATCTCCCCACCTGAATTTCTCGGAATCTAAGCCAGATAGAGAAAAATGGTCCAGCCAAAAGTAGAAGGGGACAGAGAGGGTCACCTAATGGTACCAAGGACCTTGACCTTGAACTCGATTTTCAAGGTTATTTCAAGGTCAAAGTGATTTTTTTAAATGGGAACACCTATTTGTGACCCTGGATTTGAAAAGAGCGGGAAATTTTGCGTTCAAAATGATATGTTTATCAAGGTCATGGCAAGGTCGAACGAAGGTCAAATTTGCGAATTTAAACTCCCCACTTACATTTTCCGGAACCTAAGCCAAATACGTAAAATTTGTTCAGACAAATGTTAAAGGGGGCCGAGGAGGTCACCTATCTGTACTCTGATCTTGACCTTGAACTCGATTTTCAAGGTTGTTTCAAGATCATAGTGATTTTTCGAAATGGGAATCACTACTTTCGAGGGTTTCTTCAACTGTATTAACTTTACTTTTAGCGCTACCCAGAAACAACGACGTGGACGTAGTAAGTACTGTTTCCTTTGGGGTGCTGGATTAAAGTGAGTCCCCTAGCCTCTCACTATTCGGGGTGATGGATTAAAGTGAATCCCCTCGCCTCTCACTACTTTAAAAATCACTCACTTTAATCCAGCACCCCGAATAGTGAGAGGCGAGGGGACTCACTTTAATCCAACACCCCAAAGGAAACAGTACTTACTACGTCCACGTCGTTGTTTCTGGGTATCGCTAAAAGTAAGGTTAATACAGTTAAAGAAACCCTCGAAAGTAGTGTTTCCCATTTCGAAAAATCACTATGACCTTGAAATAACCTTGAAAATCGAGTTCAAGGTCAAGATCAGAGTACAGATAGGTGGGGTGATCCCGATTGACCACGGCTCGATTGGACACCACCAATCACAGCGACCGGTGCTTAGGAGCTTTGTAGTCTCAAGCGCTGTGAGTGGCTCCAATTGAGCCGTGTCCAACTGGGTGCCATCCCAGATAACAAAGGCCCCCTTTAACATTTGTCTGAACCAATTTTACGTATTTGGCTTAGGTTCTGGAAAATGTAAGTGGGGAGTTTAAATTCGCAAATTTGACCTTCGTTCAACCTTGCCATGACCTTGATAAACATATCATTTTGAACGTAAAATTTCCCTCTCTTTTCATATCCGGGGTCAAAAATAGGTGTTCCCATTTAAAAAAATCACTTTGACCTTGAAATAACCTTGAAAATCGAGTTCAAGGTCAAGGTCCTTGGTACCATTAGGTGACCC
>NW_017295943.1:12014-14778 GCF_001594075.2 Trachymyrmex cornetzi | reverse complement strand
TTGAAATGTAGTATAGGAAAATTTTCAGGCAGTGTACGTCAAATGAATAAGAATATACATACGTACATTTTCAATTAATGAATATCTTTATTAAATATAATATAACTCGTTACATGGAGAGCGAAAACGAGGAAGACAAAATTATCAAAATTTTACTAAATTTCCGCGTTTCCGCGCGTTTTGTTCTGTCTGTTTTGATTTCCTAATATTACATGGAGCACAATTTCCGCAGAAAAATGGCCTAACACCGCGGACATCTACGCGCGTCGTGTACGGACGTGTACGGCGTCGTCACTTCACCGCGGCACCGCTCGAACGTGCATCAAGACGAACGACCGGGACGTCCAGAACCGCGAACACTGCCAAAAAGCAAAAAGCGAGGCAGAAGTCTGCCGAAATATCCAAAATTGAATAATTACAGAGAACCTCGAGCTGAAACGTGTCACAGTCGAAAAACTCACCGAACTAATATGGCCCCTGCACACACTGGACGCGGAAACGGAAACAGAAACGCTTGCCGCACGGCAAGGCGCGACGCGTGACGCGCTCAGTAGAAACGTACCCTAATGCTGGATTCACACTGCATTCGATTTGCGTCGTATGACGCTTTGCAACCAATCAGAAAACAGGATTTCGATGGATTTTGCTTCGTATCAGCGGAATTCTGTTTTCTGATTGGTTGCAGAGCGGCATACGACGCAAATCGAATGCAGTGTGAATCCAGCATAAGGGTTGTGTATTTATATATATACACAGGGTTGGGCACGTATCAAACTCAATGTATCATACGTGGTTTCATACATGGATGAAACTATGTATAATACATCATAAGTTTCAGCCATGTAGTAAAATGGCGCTGGTCGCGTGCACATCACACCACATCACACGGGCACAGAGGCTGCGGTCCACTTGTAACGTAACCTCAAACTATATTATACTGATTTACGTATTCCAAATCTACAAAATAAAACAAATAAATACTAAGCAAGTAATTAGCAATCATGAATCGAGGAGGTAGACCTCTACATAAATACTGGGAAGAAGGCAAATTTAAAAAAATATATGAAGACAAAAAACTTTGTTTTGTCTTCATATATTTATTATCAAAATGAAATTGACAGCCTGTTTTAACAGTGTCAACGCTGTTAACCTTCATTAATTAGCCTTGTCCAGTGCTGTGCTGTAACCGTGTAACCTGTATTTCATGAGAAATGGGTTTAATACATGTTTTGTACGTATTATACATTTCCTACGTAGGAAATGTAGGAAACCTCTCGCAGCGCTAAATTTTCCAACCCTGTTAATATACATATATATATATATATATATACACAATGGCTGCGTTCAGCAGAAAAAGCAGCTTTGCAATTGTTCTAAAATTCTTGAATATAATTGATTTATACATTTAGATCCAATGAGGAACTAAGGGTAAAATCAATCATATTGAAGAATTTTACAACAGTTGCAAAGCTGCTTTTTCTGCTGAACGCAGCCAATGCTTTTACGACGGGTGGATTAGTGGTACTCCGTGTAAAGCGGGGAGCACAGACTCTTGCATAAAGCATAATACATGAGGCATAAGAAATTGAACCAACCAGAGTTCTCTATTACATGGAAGGGAAAGAAATGGAGAACTTCGATTAGTACATATTCTTATGCATTACGTGTTATGCGTTATGCAAGAGTCTGTGCTCCCCGCTTAAAGCGGGAAACAGAGACTCTTCCATAATGCATAAAACATGAGGCATAAGAAAATCAACCAATTAGAGTCCTTTATTTCACGGAAAGAAAGAAAATAAAGGACTTTGATTGGTTCATATTCTTATGACTCATGTGTTATGCATTATTATGCAAGATGAGCCTGTGCTCCCCGCTTAACTCTTTTTACGTTTCCGAACGATCTCACCCGAATGCACACCGCGAGTATACACCGAGTTTTCCGAACGGCTGGTGTGCATTAGTGGCACACTAATATGTATTTCCGGGAGGGCTCCGATTGCACACATCGCATATTGCACACATGTATCGCTGATTGGCCAATTTAAAAATAAAATAATCTCATTGCCAAAACAGTAAAAAATTACTAGGCACCAGTTGATATGAGTGGTGTGTACAATCAGAACTGTAGGCAAACGGGATCCTCTCAAAATAGGACACACGATCAAAATTAATGCTTGATATATTCGTCAATTTTTATCACACGACAAGGAAGTCCGTATATAAGTAAAAGTATAGAATGAGTGGATAGACATACAAAGTCAGATTGCTACCATCGATGGATTTCCAAATTAAACTATTTAATGTGATTGGCTGTGTTATAAATGGGATTGACATATTTCGTCTTCAGTCGTTAATACATAGAAGTCCGTATATAAGTAAAAATATAGAATAAATGGATAGACGTACAAAGTCTGATTGCTACCATTGATGGATTTCCAAATTAAACTATTTAATGTGATTGGCTGTGGTATAAATGGGATTGACGTATTTAATCTTAAATCATTAATACATGGAAGACCGTATATGAATGAAAATATGAAATAACGTAGATAAACGTATAAAAACCGATTACTATAAGCTGTTGATTTCCTAATACATTACTCTAATACTTTACGTTATATGCATTTCCGAATTATTTTCGGGATTTATTAATAACGGATTTCCAAATAGAAATAGTATTAACTTTTACTATGCAATCCATTAAACAGATTATATACAGGGTGTTTGGCGACTACCGCATTTTTTGTCATACGTGGGTAGAACA
>NW_017295943.1:9375-11810 GCF_001594075.2 Trachymyrmex cornetzi | reverse complement strand
TCAAAATGGTACAGGACTTTTTGATTCAGTATAGGCTGTTCTACCCACGTATGACAAAAAATGCGGTAGTCGCCAAACACCCTGTATATTAAATATGGAAATTCTTGCTTGAACCATTAGTAAGTATTTCCAAATAAAAATCCGGTATAATTTAATCATAAATTCAGAATAAATTCTTAAATATCTGATATTACAGACATTCACAAAATAGATTTTTATTTGAAAATCCCACCATGGTCCAAAAATTGGGAATCCAAATATAATCATATTTGATTTTTATATGACTCAAATTTTGTCCAAATAAAGCCTTATATGTCCACATTTGTACAAATATGACCAAATTAATTTTATGTCTGGACATACCTGGAATTTAGTACAGGGAAGCGTAAAAGATCATGGGTAACTCCAGGCGAACCATCGACATCGACTGCAAGGCCAAATCGCTATGGACGGAAGACAATGCTCTGTGTTTGATGGGATCAGAAAGGTGTGATTTATTATGAGCTGCTAAAACCTGGCGAAACCGTTAATACTGAACGCTACTGACAACAAATGATCAATTTGAATCAAGCTTTGCGTGAAAAACGACTGGAATATCAAAAAAGGCAACACAAAGTGATTTTGCTTCATGATAATGCACTATCGCACACAGCAAAACTGGTCAAGAAAACGATTGAGGCGTTTGGTTGGGAAATACTTTCGCATGCATCTTACTCACCAGACTTGGCTCCGTCCGATTACTACTTATTTGCATCGATAGGACATGCACTTGCTCAGCAGCGCTTCACTTCTTACGAAGATGTATGAAAATGGCTAGATGATTGGTTTGGCTCAAAAGAGCAACAATTTTTTTGGCGTGGCATCCACAAATTGTCAGACAGGTGGGAAAAATGTATAGCTAACGATGGACAATACTTCAAATAAAATATTTTTTATCATTTTCATGCAATAAACGTATATTTTCTATTAAAAAATTCCGGTTTCATATTTACATACCTGGTAAACTAATAATAGCAGCAATAATTTTTATTACCTGTCGTCAGAATCATCTTCGAAAATATCATAATAATCCATTTTTAGGTGGAAAATAACCCTTGGCGTTATAAAGAAAGTCTTGTAAGCCTATTCTATAACTTTTGATGACAGTTCGTTATCGTTATCGGTTATATTGTCGTTACACATTGCACTGATTGCACAGCCAGCACAGCTCTTTCGCCATGTAAAATACCTGCGCAACATCCCTAGCTAGTAAAATTATTGTTACAAAGGCTGCGTTCAGCAGACTCAACAGTTTTGCAACCGTTTTATGATTCTTCGCTCAGATTGGACTATTCCTTTAAAACTAAAAGTATAAACCAATCAGCTCGATGAATCATAAAACGGTTGCAAAACGGGATCCTCCCCACTACTTAGATACGGATCGCACAGTCTTCTTCTTCTTCTGGTTTCCCCTTATTTGGTTTTCTGACTCAAATGTAGAGTCACAGTACCATGCAGAAATTACGAATCTTTCGATTCAATGAATAACCTCCTCTTGGAGCAGGAGAGGATCCCGTTTGCCTACAATCCCAATTGCACACACCACTCATATCAGCTGGTGCCTAGTAATTTTTCACTGCTTCACCAATGAGAATATTTTTAAATTGACCAATTAGCGACGCATGTATGCAATATGCAATGTGTGCAATCGGAGGGGGTGAACCCGATTGGGTTAGACGACAATTTCCATAAAAGTAGAGGGGATAACGTTAGCAGCAACGAAAATCCTCTAAGTGAAATATTTCGATCTATGGATTGGTTACATTGTGTAAGTAGAAGTCAATTGGCAAAGTCTGACATATGCGAGCGCGCGTAATATAAAACGATTAAGATTAGGAAAGTTAATATATTTTTTAAATGAAGTTAAAGTGAATTAAGTTATATATATAAAGCTAATAGATTCGAATTAAAAATTCAATATAACAAGTAACTATTTAAATAGAATTTTAAATAACAAGCAAATATTTACATAAGAATTTATTTAAAAATTAAAATAGAGGTATATGTAGGAATTTTAAGAGAATCCCCGTTATGATATAATTAGTAATGAATGTTAGAACTCGCGATTCGCGGACAACGTTTTTCTTCCACTCTTACGACTCGACTCTATCTAGTGTTCCTTTTCGCCGTTCGCCGGCGCTCGGTGCTCTCGTAGTCGGGGGCGTGGTATGAACCCGCTCCCGCATCCGGCCATTCCTGCTACTCTTCGGTCCCTGAAGAGTAATGTGAATACGGCTTCATCTGGTCAGCTGACGACGACGTTATCCAGGGCCCCTCCGCATCAGTTTCTTTGGTTACTTCTTAACGATCATTCCCCTTTCGCTTGGAAATTTTATAGGGAACGAGATACTTGTCTTTGATCTTCTGTCCTGGGCCGGTATTCATAGTCAGATCTT
>NW_017295943.1:0-3252 GCF_001594075.2 Trachymyrmex cornetzi | reverse complement strand
CCCCCCTCGCCGCGGATACCCCCCGCCCCGCACCCCCCTCATTGCCCCTGGGTTAGAATCCCCATAGCCTTCCTACTCAATAACAAAGAAAGGAAGAAGAAGAAGAAGAACGGGGAAGACCACGACCGCGAAAAGGAAAAGAAGAAAGAAGATAATAATGTTAATGAAGACAATCATGAGGAAGGCGGAAATGGAAGTGAGAACCAAGGAATTTACGAGGAAGCAGTAAGGGAACTAGGTGCAGTAAATTATACACAAAGGACCGCCAAGTTGTTCCATGACCATCCAGATAAGTGGTTCAAGCACGTACATAGAGTGCAAACAGAGATCAACAGTACTTACCAAAGAAGTGTGGGAACTAGCCCATTCGAAGTCCTCTTCGGTGTTAAAATACGCAGGAAAGAGGACCCAGAATTATTATCGCTCGTCGAGTTAGAGTCAGTGGCGGTCTTTGACGAAGGAGGACGAGAATTAAGGAAGCTGGCCCAGAAAAACATCACCCGAGTCCAGTGCGAAAATCAGCGCACACACAATCGCAAGTGTAAGCCGGCGATCCAATACAAGGAAGGCGATCTCGTCGCCATCAAACGGACGCAGCTCGGACCAGGGTCGGTATTCATAGTCGGTTCTTATTTCAAGACCGTCTTAAGTAATGTCTTAAGACGCTAATGCAGCCCTCTGATTGGTTCGTGACTTCTTAAGACTGTACTTAAGACGGTCTTGAATATAAGATCTGACTATGAATACCGGCCCTGGTCCGAGCTACGTCCGTTTGATGGCGACGAGATCGCCTTCCTTGTATTGGATCGCCGGCTTACACTTGCGATTGTGTGTGCGCTGATTTTCGCACTGGACTCGGGTGATGTTTTTCTGGGCCAGCTTCCTTAATTCTCGTCCTCCTTCGTCAAAGACCGCCACTGACTCTAACTCGACGAGCGATAATAATTCTGGGTCCTCTTTCCTGCGTATTTTAACACCGAAGAGGACTTCGAATGGGCTAGTTCCCACACTTCTTTGGTAAGTACTGTTGATCGCTGTTTGCACTCTATGTACGTGCTTGAACCACTTATCTGGATGGTCATGGGACAACTTGGTAAGAATGGGTATAATGATGCGATTTACTCTTTCCACTTGACCATTTCCCCTAGGTACGCCTGTGGTGACCAAGATGTGCTCGATGTTTTCTTCGCTGCAATATCTTTGAAAGTCGTCCGACGTAAATGCCGAACCCCGATCGTTGATTATTCGACATGGATTCCCGATGAATACCTTCTGTTGACTCTGTAGTTTTTCCAATACCTCCCTGGTATTCGTGGTTTTCGTCGGGTAAATCCATACGAATTTGGAAAAACCATCAACGACAACAAAGAGATGTTTATACAGCTTCGACGTCATTGTTAGAGGTCCGAGGTGATCCACGTGGTACGTTGATAACGGAATCTCTCCCTTCGGTATCGGCCTGAGTTCACCTTCCTTCTTTCCTCGTTTCTTCTCGGCAAGAATACATGATACACAGCAGCTCACGTACTTCTCGATTTTTTCCTTTAGTTTGGGGATGTAATACTCACTTTGAATATCCTCCAACTATTTTTTTATTCAGAAATGACCATTGTCATGTGTTCTGCGTATTACGTCGTGATGCATACTGGAAGGTAACACGATTACATCTTTGTCACCAACTCTCTTCACCAGGATGCCATTTTTGCAACTATACAGTCTTCGTAGGATTCTTTTTCCAACACCATAATGATTCGGATTCTTTCTTCTTTATCTTGTTGGTTGCGGATCATCGGCGTGAGTCTATCGTTCACGACCATTATCGGATAGCGGCTGAGCGCTTCAACATGCCGGAGACGAATCCTGAGACGATGCTCAATCTCATAGTCGAATTCTTCCAGGATCAACGCCCATCTTGCGACCTTTGGCGAAATATCAATTTTGCTCAATGTTTGCTGAAATGCGGAGCAATCAGTGATGATCCTAAACTTGATGCCTAATAGATAAACTCTGAACTTCTTGACAGCTGCCATAATAGCTAGAGCCTCTAGTTCGTAGGAGTGATACCTCCTTTCCGCCTCAGTCGTCTTACGACTCATGTAATACACCGGTTTAAAGGGGTTCTCCTCCTTTTGCTTTTGTAAAAGTATGGCTCCGCATCCTTCCTTGTTGGCGTCGGTGTGTAGCTCCGTGATCACATCGGGTCGATAAATTTGGAGTATCGGTTCTGTTGTCAATATCCTTTTCAGCCGCTCGAACTGCTGTCGCTGTTCTTCTCCGAATCGAAATTTTTCATCTCCCTTCAGGATGTCTGATAATGACTTTGCAATTCTTGAATAATTCCGTGTAAATTTATGGAAATATCCTGTAAGGCCTAAAAAGCTGTGGATAGTTTTCTTCGTGATGGGTACTGGGAATCTTGTAACACTTCTTATTTTCGTCGGTGAGGGACTAATGTGACCGTCTTCTATCATGTGTCTCCCAAGTATTCGACGCGTCTCTGGAGGAACCCACATTTCTCCCAATTGATGATGAGCCCTGCTTCAGCTGCAACGGTAAGCGTCTCCCTTAGGTTAGACAGTGCTTCAGCTTCGGTCTTTCCAGGTATTATTAAGTCATCCATATAGGTGAACATGACGCTTCTTCGGCTGAGGTCGTGGAAAACTTCATCAATAAACTGCAAAAATGATGTAGGGCTATTGCATAATCCGAACGGAGTCTTGAGGAATTCATACTGGCCGTCGGGTGTGACGAATGAAGTGTACTTACGACTTTCGGTAGCGACTGGCACGTGGAAGATACCGTTCTTCAGGTCCAGCACTGAGAAAACTCGGGCATCAGCTAATGCATCGATGCCGTCGTCGATCAGAGGCAAGGGAATCTATCACGGAGTATCTTTCGATTCAGTTGCCGGTAATCCACACAGACTCGATACATTCCATTCTTTTTTGGCACGATTACGACTGAGTATCTGCTGCTGCTCTGCTGGACGACGCCGTCGCGCAGCCAATCTTTGAGTTGTTCATCCAAAATGGCTTTCTCCTTTATCGCCAACCGGCGAGGCTTCAAACAAACTAGCGTCTCATCTTGCAATATAATCTTCGTTTCGACACTGGTCTGACTATTCTGCCTCGGCGTGTAGCTGTCGATTAGCTGCTGTACCTGATGGCGATACCGTTCATCGACGTCCGTGCGGTCCTTTGTGTATAATTTACTGCACCTAGTTCCCTTACTGCTTCCTCGTAAATTCCTTGG
>NW_017295942.1:28776-29051 GCF_001594075.2 Trachymyrmex cornetzi | reverse complement strand
TAAAACAGGAATGAATAAGTTCGCGCTGGCACGTGTCGCAGTAATCGGTGTGCTGATTCGAACATTATTTTAGAAGAAAAATTTTTCTATATTTTGTTTTTAATGAACATTATCTAAATTGGAAATACGTGAGGAAAAGGTGACTAATGTAAAAGGGGATGAGGTGAAGAGTAAGAAACGGACGAAATATTTACATGATCAAAAACGTTTATTTTAAAAAGAAAAATGATATTACATAAAATATTTATTTATATTTTAAAAGAGTAGACGATTGA
>NW_017295942.1:27815-28561 GCF_001594075.2 Trachymyrmex cornetzi | reverse complement strand
GATACGTGGTGGAGTTTCGGCGAAGTCGTAAGAGGAATCTTGAATCCAAGGGCGGCAAGCCGTAGCTATCGAAAGATGTTCCTGTACCGCATTCGTCGATGTAAAAGGCGTCCCAGTGCTGGCCAGGTCGATCGTGATCGTCTGTGTTAGCGACAATGGCAGTCGACCTCGTCCACACCCTCGGCAGTCGGTCGGCAGGATAGACCCCCGCATGTCGGACACTGAGATGATGTAAGGCGTTTAAAACTTCCAGTGAATTCATTTTTCGGCGTAGGTGAGCGTGAGAGAGGAAATGTATGCGTAAATTCAGAATTTACCTCTTTTGCCAGTACGTGCGTTGTAGAGTTCTCAAAAATACTAGACGTTTGCGAAACGTTAGTGTTAGTTTTATCTCTATCAGTCGTCGAGTCGAATTTTGGAAGATCTTTTTTCTCTTCGGCTGTCGCTTGTTCGTCCTCGTTTTGGTTCGCCTTTTCTGTCACGATATTTTTTCTCCACGCCTCGATGTTGCGAAATATATCGTTTTTCTGATTTTTAAACTTAATTGAAAAATTTCCGCTGTTTGTTTTTTCGCTCTCGACGTCACTTTCGCTGCAATTTTCTGAAGGAAGACTATCGTAGCTCGAATCGCTGCTATTTCGTATAGCTAACCAACGTTTTAATTTGTAAGCGTTACGTAAGGCGCAATGAGATTCAACGTTGGTTCGAAATCCGTGGTGTGTGCAACGTTGTCCGTAACCTCCGAA
>NW_017295942.1:22033-23972 GCF_001594075.2 Trachymyrmex cornetzi | reverse complement strand
TAACGTTTCGTTTTTCCAACGACGAGCTATATTTTCACGAGCGATACGTGCGTTTTCTCTCTTTACTACCGCAGGTTGCATTCTCGTGGACGAGTGACGCGTGTGATTGTAAGCGTGTACAATGTCCTGCAGAACATCGATGTAGCGTCGCGTATTTTTATGCGTAAAATAACGCCACATTCGTTCCTTCAGTGTTCTGTTGAAGCGCTCGACGATGGCGGCTTTGACGTCTGGATTGCGCGTTACTCGAAAACGAATGTTGTTTTCTTTAAGAAATTTCTGCATTGATTGCGCGACAAATTCTTTAGTCTTGTCCGTTTGCAGGTATACGGGTACTCGTCCTTCGCTTTTCGATAGTACGCGTTGAAAAGCTTTTATCGCGCAGTTACTCGTTTTGTCGCGTAATGGGTTCTACCCATACGTATTTACTTAGTACATCTATAATCACTAACAGATAGGAATGACCGTCGTTGTAACTTTTTAGATTTCGGAGTTCGATCAAATCTGCTTCCCACACATCGTCGATGTTCGTTACGTTGTAATGCAATCGTGGAAATTTTCTACGCAATGGTCGGTGCAACGTGTACGCGTCTTGCGATTCGAGCCAGCGCACGACTTCTCCCCGTGAGAAATTCGGTTTAACAGCACGAGTTAGATTATCCACCGCCGAATAGCCCGCGTTATGCGACGGATCGTAGTATAATTTTTCAAACGCCATCGTATTATCTTAGTTTTTTCCAAATTCCGAGTAACCGATTTTTTACCGTTTGTAGAGATGTGGGGGTACCAGTTTTTCGTGTACGAGAAAGAATCATCGAACCTTCCTCGTCTGTTTCTTGTTCGTCATTTTTACGTTTTTCTCTTTCCTCTCGATACAATCGGCGTGGAACTTGCGCTTTCGATATAAAAGGCGTGGAACTCGCCCGAGGTCGAAGTTTTACGCTGTTTACACCAACACCGTGCGAGGACAATAATCTTTTATTTCTCACCAGCGCAGAAGGTACGTTCAACGCACGGAGTAATCGCGCGAACTGATTTCTACCTACTGCTTTCACAGTTTTTCTCTCGCGCATCGCGTCGTTTATCAAGTCAGTGATATTCGAGTCTTTCACGACGTTGCCATCTATAGTCACGATTCCATGCTCGTCCCAATTCTATCAGACATAGCATTTCGAATCAAATGTTTCATCAGTAAGCGTGCATGCTTACGATAAGATTTCGGTACGCTTTCCACTATTTCCTCGATGCTTTTCATCGCATGATTATTCTTCGCATGATTATGATCGCTCGAAATTTCAAAATTTTTCGTAATAATGCCGGTATTACTGATGGAATGTGCTGGCGGTATATCGGATGTTTGCGTGAGATCGTGAAAAACGTCATCGCTCGTCGTCTCGTTATCAGCGGAGCCATCTCGTGTAGCATTGTCTTCTGCGTTTTTGCTGCGGGCGTTTTTCTGCCTTCGCGTTTCTTGGATAAGTCGAAGGTTTCGCCATAATGCCTCTCTGTACATTTTCCATCTCTCACTTTCGTCACGTGGCCAGCCAGAATTAAGAATACGACCCATCTCCGCATCGAGTCGTGTTAGATGAGTTCCGGGAGTTTGCGCCGTGTTATTAGTGCTCGCTGTGTTATCTGAATTTTGCGGTATTGCGATTTCCTTTGACTCTCCGTCAGCGAATGATGTCGGATTCTGACGTAACTGATGTTGCATTCTCTCGAGATTTTCCGTCGAAATTAAAACCATTTTTTTGGCCCTCTCCATAGCGTTTTATCCCCACTATTTCGTACTTTCGATAATTAGTGATAATAAGGTCGATAATATAGGTCCGATAATATAAGGTAAAAATCCGCCTCGCTGAACCAACAGCTTTCTTTTATCCTTCCAATTTCCACGTTTTGCAACGATGCGACGCAGAGGCGTTTTGTATTTGGTTAA
>NW_017295942.1:21221-21456 GCF_001594075.2 Trachymyrmex cornetzi | reverse complement strand
GCGCTAAATGACGAATTTGAGCTCGATCACGTGGATTTTTGAAAACGACGATGTAATTCGCGTTGAGCGATATATCGCGCTGACCACGTCCCTGGTGGAAGAGATTCTGCGAGATAAGAATAACACTGAGATTCTTGTGAGGACTGCCTTTGGTGAAAAGATCCACGATCGCGCCGCTCGACGATGATTCTCTCATAAGATCGTCGATTATCACTAATTTCGGGGAGAGCGGATC
>NW_017295942.1:20546-20747 GCF_001594075.2 Trachymyrmex cornetzi | reverse complement strand
CCCCCGCGTAGGCTAATCAGGGGGCGGAGAGCACCGAGTCGCCTTCTGAGCTGATTCGCGCCACGGTGCGACGGGCATAAGCTTATCCGCGACGAAGTCAGCCTATAATTCTTTCGGATATGTGAGAGGAGAGGGCATCGCCGCTACGAGCTTACATGCGATGCCGTGGGAAAAAAGCTTATAACGGAGGAAGGAAGAAGG
>NW_017295942.1:15164-15420 GCF_001594075.2 Trachymyrmex cornetzi | reverse complement strand
TTCCTTCCTTTTACATGAAAAGATTTTCTCGAAAAATTCACAGAGTGAGAGTCGATAAAAACTTTTTTAGTTACATCCATCATATTTTAGAGCTTTGAAAAACCCTTTTTTTTGTGTGATCATTTTGAAAGCATCTCTCCACCATTACTTACCTTTAAAAAATTTTTGTAAATCAAGTGTCAGAATATTTTCCTTTATCTCGAAAAATTTTTTTAATTTATTGCTTCTTTATAAATGAATATTCTTGACAATATAT
>NW_017295942.1:12619-13047 GCF_001594075.2 Trachymyrmex cornetzi | reverse complement strand
TTTCCCATCCGTCATTTTACAGTGGTATTCTTCTCTGCCGACACCCCCACCCTCTCCAATCGTCGCACTGGCAGCTATGGACCGAGCCAATCAGCGTGTGGGCAGCTATGTGCCGAGCCAATCAAAACGCGACATTTAATTACCTCGTTAGCCCACCCTCACGTCACCGACCAATCAGAGCGCCCCATTTTCCCTGACAGTCCCGTCTAGGCCACGCCCACCTGGCGCCTGAGGTCGAGTGGAGGGGGTTTGTTTTGACGGCCCATAGCTGCCCACTTACTACTAAAGTGCGAACTTGTCCATCCGAATCATAAACACGTGTATCTCATTTATGTGAGCCGCCACGATTGCACTTGCGTAACACGCACCTAATTACGCGAAGATTCCGGAGACGCTAGATTGTGGGCGTCTCTTGTTCTTTGAAAGCA
>NW_017295942.1:7419-12520 GCF_001594075.2 Trachymyrmex cornetzi | reverse complement strand
GAATCATTGAGCTGCGCCTGCGCGCGCACTTCCGATATTGCCTGGCCCGGCCGCCATATTGTTTCCTATTACCTAATACTAGTTTCACCCCCATGAAGAAAGGTGTATCGTTGCGCATAGCGGCGGCGGCTCGATGAGCAGAGCCAATGAAATTGGGGTCCAAATACACGCGCGCAATTTGAACACAAAATAGTAGGATCACATATGGGACGTTCCGTTATTATGTTACAATTATGTTATTATGTTATTAATAATGTTATTATTATTAATTATTATTATTTATTATTATTATTGTTGGTGTTATTATTATTTATTATGTTATTAATTATGTTATCGCTAATTACAAGCGGAAGAGACTTACAGCGGGTGAACGCCAAAGCAAATTAGCAACTATGACATTCGAATGTCTCACTCAATAATTATATAATAATTTAAATAGTATATAACAATGGTATATAATGGTATATAATATGGTATATATAATGGTATATAATAATGGTATATAACAATGGTATATGTAAGGTAGAAGATATGTTACACAAATACTCTCACATACTCTCAATACTTTTTATTACATATTCTATACATTTTATTTGCCTTTTTCTTTAAAGAATTATTTTCAACAAGTTTTTTGTTAAATTCTCGTAACCTGATATATGTACGAGTACGTAATAATATAATCAAACAAAACATTATAGTAGGGTTACATATAGCGTTTTCGATTGGGCAAAAGTTAGTGCGCACCAGTGCGCACTCAGTTCACACCAACACTGGACGAGTTCCATGGGTTGCACTGAATAGTGCAAGTTCAAAAGAATACGCCAAGATTTTTAGTGCAAAAGCTGAAACTCATTTTTGTTCACTTTGAAGCAATGTTCAACAAAATGTTACAAAACCACAGTAAAAGATATTAAGAGTAGGGACAAGACCCCGTTTTCAATTCAACTGCGCAGATTTGCTTGTTCCTATGTATATCCTTAACTGTGATAAAACGTGCACTGAACTGGCACCGTCAAAATATCTCGTGCCACTTAGTGCGCACTGAGTGCGCGCTACGCGAGTGTCGTGCGATCAAATGAACACGTGACACTAGCCAAGTGCGCATTGGCACTGCCAATCGAACACGATCATGACACTGAGTGCAGCCAGTGCACCCCAATCGAAAACGCTATACTACATTTTTACAATCTATATTTCACAACGCAAACTACATTTTAATAAATTATAAATATATAAATATATTGTGGCTACTTTCGTAACTTTAGCTCGATTTTCGAAACGGCACACATGCGGTCACTGTGCGGGCACCATACACATAACCTCACTGATTTCACACTTGCGGCCATATTGTTTTCTAGCATTCGGACCCAATCCTTATTGGTCGAGAATATGAACGACTGCGCATCCACGGGAACGATACACCTTTCTTTTTACATCACGATCTAACTTCTTCTTCTTCTTTATTTAGTTGGCCCGGGCCCTCGACAACGAGGTGAGCTTGGCCAGTCTTACTAAGCACAGTTAAAGCCGGAATCGCTTTTCAAAAAATTAATGAGATGATGCAATACCCGAAGCAGGGCAGACGAGCGTCCGTCCTACTCGAGCGGTCATGCTACACTTATCACGATCTAACCTGTGAGGATTGAATCACTTTCAGCGATGTCTAAACTACAAAAGACATGTAACTTCATCGTCGAAACTCGTCACCGTTGGAGGCAGAGCCCTCTAGTAGCGAGCGATAGGAATTAAGTTTAGCACCTAATATAAGCACTGTACGCACATATATAAATGAATAAAGTATGTATATAAAGGCCCGTCTACAATACATAGAGTAAGAAGTAAGAGTAAGAAATTGACCAATCACAGTCGATTATTCTTCTCACATTCGATTGTGATTAATCAACTTCTTACTCTTACTTTTTACTCCGTATATTGTAGCCGACGCCTAAGTGTATAAATATTGTAAAGCCAGTAACTAATAATAATACTAACAGATATACTGAAAATATAAAGGCCCGTCTACAATACACGGAGTAAGAAGTAAAAGTAAGAAATTGACCAATCACAGTCGGTTATTCTTCTCACATTCGACTGTGATTGGTCAATTTCTTACTCTTACTTCTTACTCCGTGTATTGTAGACGACGCCTAATGTGTGTACATTTTTTTACAGTTTTTGTTTTTGCTCTTTTTACAATAAGGTAAATCTTCACGAGTTGCTCAAACCGGCTGTTGCAGCTACAAAAAGGGTTACGTGGTCCAAATTGACGAATATCAAGCGTCCATTTTGGTCACGTGATCCTTTTTGTCACTGAAATAACCGATAACAGCAGCTCGTGAAAATTTACCTATAGTCCTGAAAAACTACCAAGCAATGAGCTGCAGTTGCTGGAGGATTTTGAACAAGAAATATCCAAAGATATTGTAGAAAACGAGGGTCTAATTTATATAATCGGTTACATCGCTCACAGATATCGGGGTGATCCCGATTGATCACGGCTCGATTGGACACCACCAATCACAGCGACCGGTGCTTAGGAGCTTTGTAGTCTCAAGCGCTGTGAGTGGCTCGTGTCCAATTGAGCCATGTCCAACTGGGTGCCACCCACAGATATCGACATACGCATCCAGATCTTGGGGATCCAACAAGATTGGTTCAAGTCAGAAATGATTGGCTGTCGCTTATCTCCATAGGACCCCTGTAAAGCTAGCTCCCCATTATTGAAAAAAATAATTTTTTGGAGAGTTCTGAGTAGGTTTCCAATAGTTCCAGAGTTCCTGATAGATTTAAGAAATAGTTCCGGTCATTAAAGCCATGAAAACACGATTTAAAAAATGGGGGCTCACGCAGCTAACTTCACGCAGCTCCCGATTTTTGAAAAAAATCATTTTTTTAGAGTTCTGGATAGATTTTGAATAGCTCCAGAGTTCCTGATGTTTAGGAAATAGTTCTGTCCGAGAAAGTAAAAAAAACCGTCATCGAAAAACTCGAAATTAATACCTAAAAAACAGCCATAACTTCGAAAATATCATTTTTACACAATTTTCTCATCAAGATATTTTATAGAACTCTGCGAGGGCTACCTAGAACTCTCGACAGCACTATCAGAACTCTACAAAAAATTTTTTGCTCGTTTAAATTCGAGAATGGACACCTAAAATCGCTCGTAACTTTTTTCAATTTAAATTTTACGGATTTTCGTTAATAGGATTTTCGACAAAACTTTGGGTGGGCTACCGAGAATTCTCGACAGAACTGTCAAAACTCTTCAAAAAATTTTTTGTTTTCCTAAATTAGAAAGTGGACATATAAAATCGCTCATAATTTTTTCAGTTCAAATTTTACGGATTTTTGTTATTAGGATTTTCGACAGAACTCTGCGGGAGCTACCCAGAACTCTCGACAGAACTGTCAGAAATTTTCAAAAAAATTTTTTGTTCTTCTAAATTAGAAATTGTACACCTATAATCGCTCGTAACTTATTACGTTCAAATTTTACGGATTTTTGTTATTAGGATTTTCGACATTTTACTGTTTTTGTATATGCCTTTTATGAGATAACGCCCTTTCGAAGTAAATCGGTTTTTCTTTTTCGAAGCAGAGACTTCCGAAACTGTAAGAAATATTTAAAAATGTTTTAAATGATATAGTTGCATGGTTTCAGAAATACTTAACAATATAAGATAAAAAAAATTTTGTTTAATTTGTTTATTTATTTATTTATTTGTTCTCACCACTTGACTCTTCTTTTTTAATTTTGATTTTTTTTTATGATAATGAAAAATATTTTAAGATGGATTCAATCGTGTGTGATAAAATCATTTTCCAAAGTATCATTTTTGAGAAAACATTTCAATACACTCATGGTGCGTTAAGAATCGAGTGTGGATGGCGAGAGAGCGTATAGAGACGTTTTTAATTATTTCTCAAAAATGATTCTTTGGAAAATAACTTTATCACACACGATTGAATTCATCTTAAATTATTTTACATTATCATAAAAAAAATTAAAATTAAAAAAGAAGAGTCAAGTGGTGAGAATAAATTTAAAAATGTTTTTAAATCTCTCTCTCTTTCTTATTTTTATTGTGAAGTACTTCTGAAACCCCGCAACTTTTATTTCAAACATTTTTTACTATCTCTTACAGTTTCGGAGATTTTTGCTTATACAGGATATCCCGAAATTTTTTGCCGATCACTTTTGTGTAGATAGAGCGGACTATACTGAGTCGAAAAGTCCTCTACCATTTTGTAATTTTCGCAGTAGTGTTAACAAGATATTAATTACTACAAATAGTAAAATATTGGTCTTGAATAATTTTTTACTCAAATTCTATCAACTTTACTGAAAAACTGCAAGAGATAAAAATTATTTATTTTCTTCTCATAAAGTTCTGAGAATTTTTTCAGAATTTTTTTATAATTAAAAACGTCTCTATACGCTCGCCATCCACACTCGATTCTTAACGCACCACGAGCGTAATGAGATGTTTTTAATTATTTCTCAAAAATGATACTTTGGAAAATAAATTTATCACCCACGATTGAATTCATCTTAAAATATTTTTCATTATCGTAAAAAAATCAAAATTAAAAAAGAATAGTCAAGTGGTGAGAATATAAACAAATAAATAAATAAATAAATTTAAAAAATTTTTTGTATCTTTTATTGTTAAATATTTCTGATACCATGCAACTATTTAAAACATTTTTTTAGTATTTCTTACAGTTTCTGAAGTCCCTGCTTCGAAAGAGAAAAACCGATTTACTCCGAAATGGCATTACCACATAAAAGGCACATACAAAAACGGTAAAATGCCGAAAATTCTAATGACAAAAATCCGTAAAATTTGAACGGAAAAAGTTACGAGTGAATGTAGGTGTCCAATTTAGAAGAGCAAAAAATTTTTTGTAGAGTTTTGACAGTTCTATCTAGAGTTCTGGGTAGCCCCAGCAGAGTTCTGTCGAAAATCCTAATAACGAAAATCCGTAAAATTTGAACTGAAAAAGTTACGCGAGCGATTTTAGGTGTCAGTAGTATATGGGCAGCCAAGGAGCGTCAAAACAAACCCCCACCATTCCACCCCTGGCGCCAAAACAA
>NW_017295942.1:6788-7081 GCF_001594075.2 Trachymyrmex cornetzi | reverse complement strand
CGTTTCTTTCGCATCTCGGCGTCCTGCTTAGACACAATGAAGAGAGTTTTCCTTTATCGCTTATTTATTTTTCTACTATTTAATGTTCTAAGAAACTAAGAAGTACTATTTAATTTTCTACTATTTAATTTTCTACTATTTATTTTTCTACTAATTAATTTTTCAACTATAATAATAATAAATAATAAATAAAACTATGTGACCGATTTTTTTGTCTGGAAGCACAGGAGGAAAACAGGAATGGACAAGTTCGTGACTGATTGTAACAGAGCTGGGATGATTTACTCGGTTTA
>NW_017295942.1:5331-6773 GCF_001594075.2 Trachymyrmex cornetzi | reverse complement strand
TTTTTTTACACTTTATGTTAGCGTTAGTCTTATTTCCAAAAATGACAAAAGTTTTTATTAAGCTAGTTCTGACAAAAAATATGAAAAAAAAGAAGATGACAGCTTAAAAGTCGCCAATAATTCGAACGAGCAAATGTACTCCAACCCGAATTGCTTCAAGCCGCTGGAAGGAAACGAATGATTAAGAAACAAACGAGAGTTTATGATACAAAGATGTATTTATTGATACAAATTTTTCTTCATAGGAAAATACATATAAGAATAATCTAAAAAACGGCTTAGAAACATTAAGCGAAAGATTCACGATTTGAGAGGATTATATAAGAAATTTCATTGTAGCGCAATGAAATTAATTCCAAAAATATTATATTAAAATACATATCAAGAAAAGTTAAATCATTAATTTGTGTACGTACGTTGCGCTCAATTTCGTCGTAATTTCCCCGTAGCGTTAATTTTATAATTTCCTGATTAACATAACTTACAGGAAGTTTCAGCTCGATTTCTCGAATTAAATACTGCGCGCACTTGTTAACATTATCGGTTAAAGATTCTAATTGTTTTAAATGCGCGTCGACACATTTCACAATGTTTTGCAGACCGAGAAAGGTAGTCTTCTGCATTACAATAGCTACTGCGAAGGTTCTGCGTTTCTTCGACGGCGGCGTGGAATCGGACGCGACCTCTTCTTTTCAGAGATTCCCGCTGATATTTTCCATAGAACGAAGTTCCTCTTCTTCGTCTTTATACGCCAATAATATTGATTTCGCACCGTAAAATGTGGAAAACTGATAGAGATATTTTTTATGATAACAGAATTCATTTTCGTTCGGTTATCAGTAGTTAAATATTCGTTCATGTAGCCCATGTTGTCTTGAAACTGTTTCCAACTCTCGGCGTCGAAATAAATACCGTCAGCACTGTTTCCGCTCAATTTTACAAGAGGCTTGAAGATTCCCTCGTTCGTTCTTTGCAGACCCACATGAATCGTCTTCGTATGAGAGTTGTTGAGACCATACGTTGTCGTAAACAGCATATGAAATCGTGTGTTTCTTCCCACGTCGTTGTTACGCGGCTTGAAGCAATTCGGGTTGGAGTACATTTGCTCGTTCGAATTATTGGCGACTTTTAAACTGTCCATTATTCTTACTTTGCTGTAGCACCAAATGACACGAATAATCCAAATTGGATGGGTCAAAACTAAGAAGTACAGTACTTGCTTGCTTGCTCACGAAGTTGGAGCTAGGAACGACGAGACTCGAATGAAGCGGACTCGTGAAGCTACCGACATCATCCCCCTCTCGTCGATGTTACTTTACAAAAATTATTCTGCGCGCGCAGAAGAAAAAGCAAAAATGTCTAGATTTTTCTATATTTTTTCCGTTAAAATTTAAAAAAGTCTGAAAGGGAGGGGTAAAACAAGAACGGACATGTTCGTCTTA
>NW_017295942.1:3898-4116 GCF_001594075.2 Trachymyrmex cornetzi | reverse complement strand
ACGAGGTTGTTCCTGTGCGTAAGTTGGAAAAATAAATATATTGATCAAATGCTGAAAATTTCCTTTATTAAAAATATTTTAATTTTTTTCTAGGAAGACCGTGAATCGAACCGCCGAATAATGCGCCGCCTCCACGCAATGAACAAAGCATCGCTCTCATCGAAATAGGTAAGATGATTTAAAAAATATTCTACTGTAAAATATAGTTCATATAATAT
>NW_017295942.1:2714-3184 GCF_001594075.2 Trachymyrmex cornetzi | reverse complement strand
GTTTCCAGCTTGCAAAGCACTGTTGAAACGCCTCTTTAGGTATTGCCTTCAGCTCGGCCAGCGATTTTTTCTTTATTTCCTCTATCGTTGAAAAACGTCGTTTAGGGGTCCTCTTGAGTTTAGGGAATAGGAAAAAGTCACAAGGGGCCATTTCTGGAGAATAGGGAGGCGCGGCATCACAGTGGTTTTGTATTTCGCCAAGAACTGCGTGATAATTAATGCGGTGTGTGCCGGTGCATTGTTATGGTACAAAATCCATGAGTTTTCTTCCCATAATTCAGGTTGTTTTTTTCAGATAGATTCATGTAAATTCCGCATAACTTGTGAGTAATACTCTTTATTAACTGTGCGACCTGTCGGTAGAAATTCAAAGTACACAATTCCATTATAGTCAAAGAAAAGGGTAAGAAGAACCTTATTCATGTTTGACTTCACTTGACGCGCTTTTTTCGGTCTCGGCTCCTCAGAAC
>NW_017295942.1:544-2307 GCF_001594075.2 Trachymyrmex cornetzi | reverse complement strand
CCACCGACACCTCGTCAGGCTCAAAATGAAGATCAGGAGCAGGATCATCAGCAACAGGAGCAACGATGCCGTTAGCATGAGGTCAATAATTTTAATTATATAGATTTACGGGCGGAAAACTCGCGGCAATTTAGGAATTTCACGATTTTAGAAAGAGAGGCGACTTTCGCGATACGGCCGCCACTTGAAGGTAGCGATATCGCTCAATGGCTAGAAAACGCGTTTCGTGAAATTCGAACGTAATGCGGTACATACGTACGAACCGACCGATTACGTCGGATTATCGTTTGAGTCGAGTGATCTAGCGCGTGGTCCAGCGGGATTGTCGTTTCGTCCAGCACGCGATCTAACCCACGAGGACATATGGGGGCTCGTGAGTTCGTTGGCGCAAAGTGCTGGAGGAATCGATATCGCGGAAAATTTCACGGTACGCGTTTTCAGAGTTGCGCTACCTACCGGTTGCGGACGTCAGTCCAATCGATTAACGCACGAAGACGTAGCCAAACGCTCGATTTTACAAATTGTCAATTCCGACAATTTATGTTTTCTCCGTTCGCTTGTAGCGGCACGCATGCATTACGATCGCGGGCAATTACGCGTGGGGGAACTACATGAAAGATGGGAATCCGTGAGACATCAGCGTTCTTCTTTACAACGCGAGTTGGCTAAAGAATTAACGATTTCTGCGGGTATCACGATCCCCGAGGAGGGATGCGGAATTCGTGAAATTGAGCAATTTCAACGGTTTCTCGCTGCGGAAAATATCGCGATAGTTGTTTACAATTTCAGTACTTTTGGTCGCTGCGAGAATCCGTTGTACGACGGCTGCGCGTTACTCTCCTCCCTAGGTCGTGAACCTTCATTCCGTTTAAATATTATGTATTACGAGCGTTCGAGGCATTATCAACCAATTTTAAACATGAAAGCCGCGGCCGGTTCTCGAGGGGGGTATTGCGTGGCGTGCAACACCGGGTATCGGAACGGTAGAGGGCATCGTTGCGCGAAAAAATGTCCGCGATGTTACGCGATTCCGTCGTGCGAGGGTTCCGGCGCCGAGTTGGTTAGGTGCGATTCGTGTAATCGTACGTTCTTCGGAAATCCCTGTTTCGAGCGTCATCGTGCGGAAAGATCTCACGATGGAAAATCGGACGCAAGCGTTTGCAAATCCGTTAGAATTTGCAACGACTGCGAACGCTTCGTATTCGCGTCACGACTGCGACGTTATCTTTTGTAAAATTTGTCGCTCGTTGCAAACTTCGAATCATTCTTGTTACATGCAGCCTCTTCGTCGCAAAGTCACAGTCGAAGACCCCGGAGAGGGGACGAGTGCTGTAGTGATGCACATTTGGCTCCCTGGCAACACGGAATCCAGCCCCACCACTTGTACCCCCACCAAGCAGACATCTACCGGCATCGAGTCGTCCGTCTTCGCCGCGAGAGCGAGCGAGATAGCGAGAGGCAGCGCCCGTCCTTCTCGCTCTACCAGTAACTCGTAAACACAAGCGAGTATTAGAGCGACTAGGACGGCTGCTCTCTCTCTCTCGCTGTTTCGCTTTCTCTACTAGTCGCTTGTTATAAGCGACCGAAAACCGAAAATGTACTTTCTCGGCCGCTCGGCGTATTCCTGTACAGGATATCCTGATATTTTTTGCCAATTACTTTTGTGTTCATAGAGCGGATCAAACTGAGTCCAAAAGTCCTCTACCATTTTATAATTTTCGCAATAGTTAACAAGATATTAATTACTAAAATTGCAAAATATT
>NW_017295942.1:0-515 GCF_001594075.2 Trachymyrmex cornetzi | reverse complement strand
CTTTACAGAAAAACTGCAAGAGACAAAAATTATTTATTTTCTTCTCATAAAGTTCTGAGAATTTTTTCAGAATTTTTTTAGAATTTTTTAATACCGCATTTTCTCATGTTGATAAAAATAAGAAAATGCAATACTAAAAAGTTAACAAAAAATTTTCAAAACTTTATGAGAAGAAAATAAATAATTTTTGCCTGATGCAGTTTTTCTGTAAAGTTGATAGTATTTAAGTAAAAAATTATTGAACACCAATATTTTGCAATTTTTAGTAATTAATATCTTGTTAACTTTTGCAAAAAGTGCAAAATGGTAGAGGACTTTTCGACTCAGTTTAGTCCGCTCTATCTACGCAAAAGTGATTGGCAAAAAAGGGACACCCTGTATAAGGGATAAAGAGACATTAACACATATTCTAGATAACGAATTTAATAAAAAGATTTTAATAAATTTTAATTATATATGACAATTAAAAAGGGCATAGAACCAATCTTTAAACAAAACGTATTTAATTAAATCAA
>NW_017295941.1:84963-88047 GCF_001594075.2 Trachymyrmex cornetzi | reverse complement strand
CAAGCCTGCCGCAGGACGCCATTGTGGCGCTACTTCATTAGTTCAAATCCTATGCGGCAAATCAGTTTCTTTCCTTAGGGAGGGTAGAGAAGTATGGGTAGGGCTGTCCATCCGGACGAGACCGGGAGCATAATTAGGATCGAACTTCACCGGTAAGTTCGTTCAATCATATAATTATGCCTCCCTAGGTCTCGTCCGGATGGATACTATGTAGATGTTTACAGCTTGATTTGACGCCCTGTTTATTGACTCTAGGGAGAGTAAATAAGAAAAAATATGCCATGGTACTGAGTTACCTTTTAATGAGGATATGTTAAGATTAAGACAGCAGTACCGCCTTGGTAAAGTCTTCCTGGTTGATAATCGGCCTGTTATAGAAGGCGGCGAAGACCCTAGACTCGCCAGACCATCCTGCCGCCCGCTTGATCAGGTCTGATGTAATCCCCTTCTGAGCGGCGAGAGACGTAGATGCGTGTCTGGTACTATGGGCGGAGAAGATGGATGTGTCGATTCCGCAATATCCTAGGCCCAGTTTGATCCAGCGACTAATAGATTGGGCTGAGACTGGTTTAAAAGGTTTTGAATATGAGATGAACAAGCGATCGCAGGAAGGGGGGCGCAGGTCCCTGGTCACGTGGATGTAGCGTTCCAGTAGGCGAACGATGCAAAGGTTCTCGCAGTCGGAGAAGCGAGAGAAATAGAATAGAGGTTGTGGTCGCCCTGGTGCTGACGTCTTTAAGCGATCCGGTATCCTAATTAGTGTTTTATCCCCGAGAGAGATATGTGATAGTTTGACGAAATTCAGAGTTTGAGCACGATGGCCTGTGCCGAGTGCAAGTAGTAGGACTAGTTTCCAAGTAATTATTTTGAGGGGGATCGAGTCGTACGGATAGATGGTTGCAAGCTTGGCGATCACCGGGGCTGGATCCCAGATGAAATCGTAGCGAGGATGAGGAGGTTTAAGTGCAGCTACTCCTTTACAGAAACGTCTGATAATGGGGTGGTTTCCTATCTCGTTGTGTGACACCAGGGAAATTGCTGACCTAAGCGTGTTTAGGCTTGAGAATGACGATATGTCTGGTAGCTTCTGTGCCAGGAATTCCAGAGTCTGCTGGACGGTGGGTTCAAAGAGCGGAACCTGGTTCGACTTGCAGAAAGACCACCCTGAGCGTAACGCCGTGGAGTATTGCTTGATGGTTGCGTCCGATAGAGAAGCCAGCAGAGTTGGAATTGCCGCTGATGGGACTAGGTGCTTCTTAAATGCTTCGCTGATAAAGTCGCGACCACCAGGGAAAGTGTCCGCCATTCTGGATGACAGTCCCTGAAAGGAGACGATAGTAGTGAATGGTCTGGGGGTAGGATTAGGATATCCGAGCGTGTAAGCTGCTGGAAAAGTGGGAACCAGGCCTGAGAAGGCCACCATGGTGCGACTACCGTGCCTGTTGCCCCGTCGTCGACTATTTTCTTTAGTACGCGCGGCAGAAGACTAAACGGCGGGAATGCGTAAAAGTTTAGATTTTCCCACGAAAAGGTAAACGCATCTACTGCATGAGAGCCCGGGTCCGGGAATCAGGAGACATAAATTTTGCATTTATTGTTAATCCCTGAGGCAAAGAGGTCAATGTCAAAAGGTCCGAATTTATTAGTTATTGTACGGAAAGATGCTCTGGCGAGACTCCATTCGGTGTTAGGGTCGGTTGTGCGAGATTCTGCGTCTGCTATTGCATTTTGGGAAGAGGGTATATAAGAAGCGAAAATAAATATGTTTCTTTTCTCGCACCAATGCCAAATTTTTCTCGCGATTTCCGTAAGATGAGGAAATTGGACCGAACCGAATCTATTGATATAAGATAATGCGGTCGTGTTATCAATTCTAAGGAGAACGTTACTGTCCTGAACATCAGCTGCGAAACAGCGAAGGGCGTTAAAAGCTGCTTTGAGTTTCAGGGCGTTAATGTGTAATCGTTTGTCGGCCTGCGACCACCAGCCTCGCGTGCTCGAGTTGCCGTGAGCCGCGCCCCATCCGTTTAAAGACGCGTCCGAGAAAATTTCCCGGGAAAAATTACTCGATCTGATCCTGTTAGCCTGTGAAGGGTCGGCAAAAATTTTTATCCACCAACTGAAGTCGCGCTGTAAGTAGGTGGGTAGCTCCATGCTTGCAGCGTAATTGTTGTTGTTTTTTAACAGGGCAAGGAATTTTTCTCTCTCAAAAGCTTTGGTATACAGCAGGCCGTATTGAACGGCCGGACACACTGAGATAAGCGAGCCTATAAGGCTGGCGAAAGGCCTGATTCGGCAATTTGTTTTGCGCGACCATTTCCCGGTCAGATGTAATAAGTGCCGTCGGCGTTGCGACGGAATTGAAATGGTTTGGTTTTGGGAGTCGAAGATGAAGCCCAAGAACTTGCATCTAAGGGACGGTTTGAGACAGGATTTCTTGAAGTTGATAGTGAATCCAAGCGTGGTTAACAGGTCCACAGTGGCCAATGTGTTTCTTAGGCAGTCGCTTCTGCGGGTCTCTAGAAGAAGAAAATCGTCTAGGTATATGACAGACTGATGGCCCCTGCTGCGCAAGATTGTGACTACTGGTCGCAGGATTTTTGTGAAAATGAAGGGGGCCGCGGATAGGCCGAAGGGCAGCGCGGTGAATTCGTAAGTAATGCCTCGCCATTGAAAACGCAAATACTTCCTGTGGCCCGTGAAAATCGGGACGGACAGATAGGCTTCCTCCAGGTCGAGGGTGGCCATAAACATTCCTGGCAGCATTAAGCGCGTGGCGGTACGCCAGTCCTCCAATTTTGAAGTGCGGAGGAACTATAGATAAATTTAGTTCCTGCAGATTTAAAATGAGTCGTTTGCCCCCAGAAGGTTTATTAATGAGAAAAAATGGTGAGAGGAACTGGTCCTTGGAAGGTTGCGTTGGAACAATGGCGCCCTTGTGCAGCAAACGAGTTATTTCTGCGTCGCAGAGAGTCGCATTGGCCTGTGAAAAGAAAGGTTCAGCTCGATAAGCTTGTAGGGGAGGTTCGGCCGTGAACGGGAGGTGATATCCCCGCACCGCATCTAAGACCATGGGGTCGGAGG
>NW_017295941.1:84435-84840 GCF_001594075.2 Trachymyrmex cornetzi | reverse complement strand
GAGCCGTTATAGGACGCACAGGTGCCCGTATGTTTCCCTGACGAGATGTTCCTGCAGGAAGGCGGAGATGGCTCACCGGTTGTAGGGTTTTCTTTCCAAACAGCGACGCTGACTTGGAGATGGTGCGACCCGCTCTCTCGCAGGCCTGGGCTGCCTTAACTGCTTCTGAAAAATCTTGGCCAAAGAGATAATCGTCGAGCGGCGCGGAGTCTGCGGCGCTCTTACCTAAGAAGTTTAGGGAAGGCTTGGCGAAAGCCCGTCTCGCTAAAGAGAGGCGATAGTGGTGGTCTGCCAGTAAGTGTACACCGTCGGCCAGATATGCAAGCGCTAGTTTCGCTTTGTCGCTAAGGCGATTAGCTGATTTAAGTAAACAAGAGGTGCCCGAGCCAAGGGCGTTAAGGCAGG
>NW_017295941.1:73196-74688 GCF_001594075.2 Trachymyrmex cornetzi | reverse complement strand
GTAGAAGCCTTATTTTTCCACTAAAATTAAAATATAATTACATAAAATATTTAATATAATATTAACGTTTTCGTTCATTTATCTTACTATATATATATATAGTAAGATAAATGAATAAAAATGTGTTAGTTTAATATTATATTAAATATGTTAATTTAAGTGGAAAAATAAGGCTTCTACAATTTGCTTTGAAATCGTATCAATATGACCCTTTTTGTGTTAATATTTTACATAGTATTTCTCACTATGTGACGTATTTGTTTTATGACATAAAATGAGTGGACCACTCGAATACGTAAAACAAATATAATAAAAATTTTTCAATTGTGCAGGATATACTTCCGCGCCGCCTGTACCAGGATATACACCCTCTCCGCCTACACCAGGATATACATCTATACCAGGATATACACCCGCACTGCCTGCACCAGGATATATACTCGCGCCGCCTACAGCAGGCTATACTTCCGCGCCGCCAACTCTGTAATTTTACAAATTAACAATGATAAAATAAACGGGCAAGTAAGATTACTATTTTCTATGAATAGAAGCGATTACTCCTTACATGTGTGTGTGTGTGTGTGTGTGCGCGCGCGCGTGCGCGCGTGCGTGTGCGTGTGTGTGTGTGTGTGTGTGTGTGTGTGTGAATCTAGGAATGTTTGGACGTTTCGGTTCAATTAGTCATCATACCATACCACCATGAAACAAATGTCACTGATGATGGCTTGAATTCAACCGAAACGGAAACGTTCGTTCGAACATTCCTAAATTTATATAAAAAGTAATCGATTTCGTTCATAGAAAATAGTATCTTTTTTTTTTTAAAGTTACCAGCAAACAATGATGAAATAAACAGGTAAGTGAAAGTGTTGTTAGGTATGCCGCCTTTTTAGCGCATGTGCACTACAATACTAGTGAGTTCTAGAGAAACCAGTAATGTAAGGAATGAAAAGCGCGGGGCCGCGGGCTAAACTGTTCGTGGTTACGCGCGAGAATTGGAGAAAAGGCATATACATTATATGTAATTTATTTCGCGAAAACAAAGAATCGAGAAGCACTAGACAAGTAAAATGTAATATGTAGAAGATAAATATAGATTTGCCGAGATTTGGCAATATGTGTAAGTAATCTACACTGTGAATCACATTTTGCCAAATCTCGCCAAATCTATACTTATCTTCTACATATTACATTTTACTTGTCTAGTGCTTCTCGATTCATTGTTTTCGCGAAATAAATTACATATAATGTATATGCCTTTTCTACAATTCTCGCGCGTAACCACGAACAGTTTAGCCCGCGGCCCCGCGCTTTTCATTCTTTACATTACTGGTTTCTCTAGAACTCACTAGTATTGTAGTGCACATGCGCTAAAAAGGCGGCATACCTAACAACACTTTCACTTACCTGTTTATTTCATCATTGTTTGCTGGTAACTTTAAAAAAAAAATATATATATATATATACATTCAATATATAAATATATTATATA
>NW_017295941.1:70179-71307 GCF_001594075.2 Trachymyrmex cornetzi | reverse complement strand
GTGCAGCTGAGGTCCTGTTGATGCGTACTATAATTTAAGTAATAATACTTTTGCAATCCGTACATCCAATACGGAGAAATCCCACCGAATAGGAATGTGATAAAACAGGGAGCTTTAGCATCGCCTTAATGGATCAATTGAATTATAGAGATATGGAAAATGAGTTATTGTTTGTCTTTCAAACATTGCGGACAAATGAGGTCTTAAAAAAGATCAAACGTCACGATGCAAGGATTTATTATACCGAACAGAATCGATGTAGCAATCGCAATCGCCATAGGACCACAATTATAATCATCGCCTTGCGATTGAACTTCAGGAAATACTAATGGATTGTTCTGGAAGTCATGAAAGGGAAATAATCTGTCCACAAAAACTCGAATTTCTACAATCAAATTTCGTATATTTGCATTATGACTACCTTCATGAGAATCATATATAATAACATTTTTTGTGTCATAATGGCAAACAACCTAATGTCCCCCACCGAAATCACTGTGCAATATTTGCAAATGCTTCTTCTTCGAATTATCGAGTGGAACAATCCGATCGGGAAATATTGTCAATCATACAGGTCGAGGTGCATAATCAGAATTTCTTTCGAGCAGTGCATGGAAACTATCTATCATCGTTTCCGTCAACCATTCTTCGGAAGTTAAAATGTTTTGTTCCGTATTACCATAACAGAACTTGTGACACTGACGATCCATTTCCAGTTAGCGTTTGGAGCAACCTTCTAGTGATGGAAGTAAAAACAAAATTAATATTTGTAATTAAAAGCGCTATTGGCAGCCAATGTTTTAATTTGGCTCTATTAGCAGCCGTTGTTTTAATTAGGCGCTATTAGCAGCCGATGCTTTAATTAGGCGCTATTGGCAGCCAATACTTTAATTTTTTATAATTTTCCGGACCTGCAAAATAAAAAAGTTAAAGTTATTATATTAAAAAAAAATATAACAGAATCACAGAAGAAAAAAGACATTTCTATTAGGTATTAAACTTAATTCCTATCGTTTTTTCGTCTCGAAAATCGATTTGTTTCGAAGGTAAGATGAATGAATACCTTAATCAAAGTAATTTCCTCCATTTTCTACTACTTTTTTCCATCTCTCCAGCAACAGGGCAATC
>NW_017295941.1:67893-69892 GCF_001594075.2 Trachymyrmex cornetzi | reverse complement strand
TATATCCATTAAACTTACATGTAAACAATAAATTGAATTGATATATACCTTACTGCAAAGCTTGATATTCATATAAGTGTGATATTCATATCACACAGTATCGTCGTATTACAAATTGTTGTGGAACGAGTTGCACTAAATAATGGCGGGTAACAAAGTTTACAATCTAACCTTGATTTAACAAAAATAGGTGCTGCTACGTTTGCACTTACGAATGGCCACTCAATTTTTCGTCAATGACTTATGTCTATTAACGGTATGCAACCGTGCATGCAGTTCAGCCTTTCGTCAATAGATACAACTATTGCGGTCAATGTTACAATTGACCCTCTGTTTCAACCGACACCACTCTCCCCTACGCTGGATGCGGGAGAACTTCCCATTCAAGCTCTAGAAGTGCCTGCTTCACGCTTTTCGCGACATGCAGTCGAGCGTTATCATGCAACAAAATGACTTTGCGTCGATTGTTGGCTACGGATGATTTTTTTTGCGTTAATTCGTCACTCAATCGGTATAATTGCTGTTTGTAGCGATCAGCTGTAACGGTTTTATTTGGACCCAAGAGTTCTTAATACAGTACACCTTCCTGGTCCCACCAAACGCACAGCAAGGTCTTATGTGAATATTTCTCTTCGGCGTTGAAGCGGATGGTTGGCCGGGGTCCACCATGATTTTTTCCGCTTAGGATTATCAAAGTAAATCCATTTTTCATCGCTAGTCACGATGAAAAATGGATTTTATCAACAAGTTCACGAGGCTGCACCTCGTGAACTTGTTGATAATATCTTTTTAATACTTTTCATTAAGATAATCTTGAACTTTGTATTAACATGCTCATAAAAAATGGTTATCCTTGGCAGCTGATTTTCAAATGAACAACACCTCACCGTTGATTCACTGATATTTTTATAATAGCATTTAAATCATATGTTAAAAACTAGTGTACTTGTATAATGATAATAAACTAGTTTTATATATATAATTCTAACCTGAAAATTGTTCTAACATTGACTACTTACTATCTATGAATTTATTTGCAAAATAGAGCTTTACGTTACTGATAAAATATTTTAATGCGTATAAAGTAGTTACCTGATTAAGGTGGCGGTTTATTCGTCATAATCACTAAAATCACAGGCAATCACAGCAACAACCACGAACACACACGCGACGCGCAGATAGGAACAACATACGCGATGCGCGGCATCGAGGGAGCGCAAACCGTGAACCGCGGAACATTATGACCGTATCAAGCCGCAGATATCCCAGTAAACCCCAGTTTATATTTTTTCCCGCATATTTCCGATGATAGGTTTGAGTCTCAAACATATGCATTTCCTTTCTGATGGCCTTCCGAAGATTTTCATCGAGACACATGATGGTTCACAATTTTTTTCCGGTCAAATTCTAATTCTACTGGCCTACATAACGAGATTGGGCACGCAATTACGCACTCCTGTCGCACAGCATTGGCAAGGGGTAATCTATCGATTCTGGATCACGAGAGTGATACCCAATGATCAGTTCGTGATTAGCAACGCAAGAACACAGTGCTACTACTTCGGTAAGTCATAAGATTAATCTGTCTACTATCGTTTTAACATAATCGTTCTTAGTGAAATTTAGAGTCATTTAATTAGTAATTAACAATGCGGCAATTAATCATCGGAAAGTGAACTCGTACATCATATCTCATATCTTTAGTTAGTTCCGTAATTATAATTGTTGTTTCACGTATAATTTCACAACCTCGGATGTAACTTAATATGACTTGTCGTACCCTTGCGCCCAGCCGCGATCACATGCGCTCACGCGCTTCGCGCGTGCACAGCTATCGAATTCGTCTTTTCACGTACTTGTCCTTATATTTTGTATATACCATATACAATGTTCTGTATAAAACTAATAATATTTATTTATATTTTCAGAACAATGGAAAAATTCAGGGCCGCCAACTCCGCCGCTGACCTCGCCACCGCCGGCCATGCTGCCGCCAACC
>NW_017295941.1:62904-65273 GCF_001594075.2 Trachymyrmex cornetzi | reverse complement strand
TTTTTATCATTAAATACGAATTTATACAAAATTTGTTTGTCATCACATAATTTACTTAGTTTCTACTTATGTATTTTTAGGCTCATGACCCTTTTAATTTAGTAATGTTTTAAATATATTAGTTATAATAATTATAAAATATAATTAATATTTAAATATATATATATAACAATAATTATTATTAATTATATATAATACATAATATAATTTAATACTTTTACAATAATATGATAAATATAATATAAATATTTCGTAATATTTATAACAAATATTTATTATATCTTTATATGTTTATTACATTGTTGATTAAAATTATCATTATCGATCAAAAGTTTTTTGTGTTATTGCAATAAATTGATGTACTTACATGTATCTTAATATACCATATGTTATACATCTAGTTTTAATAATTTGTTTTTTCATTACAGATTATAGAGGGACACGCGCAGGGACCCAGGTGAGAAATGATCGCTTTATGCGATTCTTAGTAAAATTGTCGGAGGCCAACTTATACTGGGGACCGCAAAGAAGCAGAGGTGGACTCTATATATGTTTTGGTGGACTCAATAAATGTTTTTTCATAGGAGTAATAAATCTCTTCATTATTATAAGTTATATAAGACACTCATACTATTCTATTACAAACTCATACAAATATACTCATACTACAAACTACATACACTGCTCTAAAAAATTATTGCATAGAAAAATTGTGGGCAAAAATTGGCCAACTTTGGCTAACGATAATTTTTCGAAAAATTATTATAAGATAACGTTTTTTTTTTAAATTAAAGCTTGAAATCTCTTCTTTAAAACGCTATGTCAGATTTTGAATTTGATGCACCCCTGCCATTGTAACTCTCAAAAATATAAGGATGTGTTTGTCATATTGAAAATTGCAAAGTATAACAAAATGCACGGACTTTGCAAAATTTTTTTAGGGAATGCCGTATGCAGCGACATATAAAGTTCAAACTTTCCTCTTTAATTTAAATTTCGGAAAGTTACAGCACCTTAAAGCTACCCTTGTATTTTTTACATGTATCGACATTATCATTACCTGATATGCACCACGACGAGATTACTGTCGGATTTTTCACAGCGTGTGTGTGGGTAAATTTCAGTAACGCGTGTTGCCTATGCGTTGCTCGATTACTTCTTGAAGCCGATTCCTCATGTTAGCTCTAATTTCTTCCTGCGGAATTCCATTCCAGATTTGAACTAGGGTTTGCGATAAGTCTTCGAGACTGACAGGTTGTCTTGCCAAATTTCGTAATCTATGAGCTATTATGTCCTATATGTGTTCTATGGGGTTTAAATCAGCAACTCATTGCAGGATGTGGAAGAAGTCTAATCAAATTTTCCGCCAAAAACTCGAGAGTAGTGGCTGCGGTATGCGGTCGTGCGTTATCCTGCATAAGGAAAAAACTTCTGCAATGAGTCCTGATTTGAACCCCATAGAACACATATGGGATATAATGGCTCGTAGATTACGAAATTTGGCAAGACAACCTGTCAGTCGTTACTGAAATTTACGCATACACACGCTGTACAAAATCCGATAGCAATCTCGTCGTGGTGCATATCAAGTAATGATAATGTAGATACATGTAAAAAATACAAGGGTAGCTGTAAGGTGCTGTAACTTTGCGAAAAAAAATCGCAGCAGCTCATATTTTTTTTTAAATTAAAGAGGAAAGATTTTTTTTGTTTTTTTTGGTACTGAAGAGGACCCAAATAATAGGGTCGAAACGTTTACCTATGTCACAATGATATAATTTTAGTGTTTATTCATAAATTTTTAATGAAATTTTTAATTATTAATAAATTGATTGTTACACATTATACCCTGTGTCGGCTCTAATAGGCTGCATTGAAAGATTTTTATGCAGATTATTTCTAGAGAGCCTTTATCTTTTATCTATTGTCTAAATTTACGCTGCCTGTAACATGCGTCATCACAAATTTGGTTCGTACTTCGGTTATATTAATTTGTTATTCGGTTACTTTACCGTCTCTTTACTGAAATCATGGATTAAACTCAACAGAGAATTGATTAGAGTCAATGCGATGATCACCTTTTTACGTAGATGTAAATCTTTAAGATTGTGTCCACATCATCTATCTAATAATTTGTTAAATAACCAGAAATTTTACATTTTTGTTAAATATACACTGATATATCATCATAAGAGAACTAAGTTTTTGAAGAGTCTTATTAACTTTGAAATAGCAGATGCTTTTATGAGAATCAGAACCATTAATTATAATTTATGTCATCTTACGAAAAAAATTAATAACAATTTTCCGTTATATTTGTTTAATAATTTTATTTCTTATCAGTACGCTTCTCTGAATAAATTAAGATT
>NW_017295941.1:61681-62799 GCF_001594075.2 Trachymyrmex cornetzi | reverse complement strand
TGTCCACATCATCTATCTAATAATTTGTTAAATAACCAGAAATTTTACAGTGTTAAATATACACAGATATATCATCATAAGAGAACTAAGTTTTTGAGGAGTCTTATTAACTTTGAAATAGCAAATGCTTTTATGAGAATCAGAACCATTAATTATAATCTATGTCATCTTACGAAAAAAATTAATAACAATTTTCCGTTATATTTGTTTAATAATTTTATTTCTTATCAGTATGCTTCTCTGAATAAATTAAGATTTTCAGAAAATCGTAAATTTGACCATAAAATTCAATGGTTATTGAAAGAACGACGTTTGAAAAATTTGGAAAATATTCCGAATGTTCAATATATTTGTATATCTGAAACTAATAATGTACCGGTGAACAGTGACTCCAATCTCGAAGTATATCACACCAACAAAGACTCACGTTTTCAATATCAAGTACATAAACCTAGTAATTGTAATAATGTTTCAGATGTGTTTGAGATTAATTTGTCTTTTATGGATTATTTGTATATGGATTATGATTTTTTTGAAGTGAACAATAATTGGTTCAAGAATATTAGCTCTTCGGAAATCCCTCAAAAGGTACAGGCTTGTTACAACTTGGTCAAGGCTTTTGTTTACCGAATTTTGATTCTGAGAGGGCTATGATTGAATTCATAAAAGATTTTGAATATAATTTTTTCAGATATAAAGTACCTAACATTAAAGAATTGAGAAATAAGGTTTTCCCACTTTTGAAGAATATAAATAATTCCACATACACAGACATTGAAAAATCCATTCTCTCGCTGTATTCAGAAACAAAAGCTTTTTGTAACAATAATCCACAGATTATCTTCACTAATGCTGACAAGGGTAATGTCGTAGTAGCATGTGATAAAGTTGATTATATTAGAGATATGGAATTGCTGTTTTCTGATTCTCAAACATACATCTTGCTCAAACGCAATCCAGTTAATACGATTATTTCTGATCTATTGTCACTCTTGAAATGTTGGAAGCGTTACGAGTTAATTTCTGACTCTACATACAAATATTTATATTCTTCCAACAAGATACTGCCACGTGCTTATGGCTTAAAAAAGATCCATAAAGTGGGCTTTCCGTTACGT
>NW_017295941.1:61014-61287 GCF_001594075.2 Trachymyrmex cornetzi | reverse complement strand
TCATGCAAGAACTAGAGACTCTTTCTCTAAACAAATTGTCAATTGCACCTTCTCTCTACATAAGATATGTTGATGATATTTTGTTAATTATCAAATCTCTTGATTATAAAGAAATCTTAGATTTCTTTATAATTCAATTCTTACCATCCTCGTCTGAAATTCACTATGGAGGAGGGTGGAGACTCCATAAACTTTCTTGATGTCACTCTAATGAAGGAAGGTAATCATATTATCAATGATTGGTACAGAAAACCGACGTTTTCAGGTCGGTTT
>NW_017295941.1:60151-60980 GCF_001594075.2 Trachymyrmex cornetzi | reverse complement strand
AATTTTGCTATCCCACCCTAAATTCCATAAAAAAAATGTTGACTTTATTATTGATGTATTATTGAGGAATGGGTATCCTCTAAAACTAATTTTTACAACTATTAAAAAGAGACTATACAATAGATTTAAACAACTCAACTACCGAAATATTCCTTGTGATTATATTCCTTCTTCTGCTTTTGCTCCTTCTTTTAAAAACAAAAAATTTTTTGTAATCCCCTATATTCCGTCTATTTCAGAAAAAATTAAGAGTTTCTTTAGTAAAATTCCGGGTTTAATGTTTGCATACAGGGGTATTAAAAAATCGAACTCTTTTATTAGAGTACAGAAAGATAAGTTACCAACAATGTCTCAAGCGGAAGTGGTCTATAGATTAAATTGTAAAAACTGTGATGCCTCATATGTGGGCCAAACTGGGAGATGTGTTGGCGTAAGAATGTCAGAACATAGAAACCATATCAACAGAAACACCACTCAATCATCAGTAATTACCGAACATAGATTACAGACTTCCCATGACTTTAACTGGGACAATATAAAAATTTTAGACAAAGAGAAGTTTTGGAATAAAAGAATGTTATCAGAAATGATCCACATTAAAAAACAAAAATACAGATTGAATCTACAGAATGACACGTATAAACTAGACCCGTTGTATGAGAGCCTTTTTTCGACTTCGTGACGTTTCCTCATTTTACTCTCTTGTCATCGATTACATGTCTAATTTTGATTATTTGTATAAGTTCATTTGATTATTTCAATCTCAGGCCTTTATATTTAATGTTATTCTTATTGACATTTCTTAATTTACTTAAAATTTTGAATATAC
>NW_017295941.1:57118-57324 GCF_001594075.2 Trachymyrmex cornetzi | reverse complement strand
CACACACACACACACGCACACACACACGCACACACACACGCACACAGCAGAGAGGGTTTGGAGTCTGTAAATACTGCGGAAGTGACGAACCGTGGGGTCCTCATCTCTGCTGTGATATACACGCACGCACGCGCGCGCACACACACACACACACACGCGCGCGCGCGCGCGCGCGAGATCAGATTCCTGTCACGTCCACGCCGTTG
>NW_017295941.1:54764-56915 GCF_001594075.2 Trachymyrmex cornetzi | reverse complement strand
AATGATCGTATCAAACTCCGTAAAAAAGCATTTTAAAGATAAAAGTCCATATTTTCATGTGCATTTGGTCTCATTGAGCTGCGATACCTGATTCACGCCGTGCATCGTCGCAAACTCGCACCTTTGATTACAAATTTTATGTCTTCTCATTTTGTCATCCGCCATTTTTAAAAAATTTACCGCTTATAATTGCCGTTTAAATATTCTTAAAGTGGACACTTCAAGTTTCATTTTCCTTTTTTAAACATATTTTTATCTTCATTATTTACCAAGTTATGATCATTTGAAATTTGGTTAATTTTTCCTAATTTTTCAATGTACCGCTTTTTTTGCACCTGAGTGTATATATATTTTGTTTTTTTTGCGTTGATTCACCTTATGTATTAATCTCATTTATATATTTTTTAAGTTTTTGTTATGTACCAGTTTAATTTATTTATAACTCTAATTGTACATTTATTTGAGTTTTTCAATTTCAGACCTTTGCACTTAATTTTTTTCTTATTGACATTTTTTAATTATTATTAACTTACTTAATTTTTGACTATACATTTACTTGCGTTGACTCATATTATGTATTAATCTCAGTTATGTTTCTTAAGTTTTTGTATGTATCCGTTAGTTTATTTATAGCTTTGACTATACGTTTATTTGGGCCGATTTCTCTCCTTTACCGGTTTTACTTTAATATTCGATTTATCGGTGTTGTTTTGGTTGACGTATTTACGAAATGTATCTCGTCTGTTTGACTTTGTTCTGAAATCTCTCATTACTAACTGTGACTTCTGATGGTTAAGTTCGCGTCAAATCTATCGTCATGTAAGCTCTCTTCGTTTACGCATTATTTATCATTAATTCGTTCTTAAACTTTTTATATTTCATTATTTGTGTAGTGATTATTCAATTAATGACGGGATGCATCTCTGAAATGTACGTCAACCCATTTCCTTATTCATGACATGTAAGTCTTGCAATTTTTTACTCATTCCATGACGTGCTCTCTTTAAATTGTTTTTAATCTTTTTCTATTATTAACATTTTGCTCTCCGTTTCATAGCAATTCTGCCAAATTCTTGTCATGCATTTATAATGGACACAATCTTCGCAACTTTCAACCTTGCTGTTACATAATTACTCTACACATTTATTTATACAAAAATTTTTTTGTGGTTTTTTTTGGTACTGAAGAGTGAAGAGGACCCAAATAATAGGGTCGAAACGTTTACCTATGTCACAATGATATAATTTTAGTGTTTATTAATAAATTTTTAATGAAATTTTTAATTAATAATAAATTGATTGTTACACATTATATCCTGTGTCGGCTCTAATAGGTATTGAAAGATTTTTATGCAGATTAAAGAGGAAAGTTTATGTCGTTGCATACGGCATTCCCTAAAAAAATTTTACAAAGTCCGTGCATTCCGTTAAACATTGCAATCTTCAATATGACAAACACACTCTCATATTTTTGAGAGTTACAATGGCAAGAGTGCATCAAACTCAAAATCTGACCATAGCGTCTTAAAGAAGAGATTTCAAGCCTTAATTAAAAAAAAATCGTTATCCTACTGTAGGAAATGACGGGGTTACAGTTATAATCAGGACCGTTAATAAGTCACATCGAGTAATATTCCATTAATGAGTTTAATGATAGAAAAATACACTAAGTTAATCACTCGCTGTCCTGCTGTACACACACCAATCTCTCCAAGGATTCGATTAAGAATGAATCCTCTTCCTTCATCGCTGTTGCCAACAGCGATGCGTTGCGATGCGATTACCGCGCCGCTGCTTCGGACGGATCATGGGAAACTAGTGAAAATCCCTATTACGAGGGCGCGCGCGCTACAGATCAACATTCATACACATTCCCACACTCGGCCGTCCTGAATACCCATTCGCCTCGAATGGTCATAACGTGGAAGACCATGATTTCATGTACTCTGCACATGTACTCGTTATCATTGGACCGTCGCCGGGCACCTCTCGTTTTACATCGTAAGAGTTATTAGGCTTGACCTTTCGATAAGGACCAAGGTACTTAGCACAAAGTTTCTTACCGGGGCCCATCTGTACTCTTTTAATGGCGACGAGATCGTTTATTTTATATTTAGTCGGTTCGCGTCTTCTTAAATTATAGGTTCGGAG
>NW_017295941.1:47463-54383 GCF_001594075.2 Trachymyrmex cornetzi | reverse complement strand
TATCCACTACGGCTAAAATGTGATTATAGTTTTTGTTAGTGGAAGCTAATGGCCCTAAATGATCTAAGTGATATGTATGCAATGGCACATCACCTTTCGGCAACGGATTAAGGAAACCTTCGGGTTTACCCGCTTTTTTGCTACCTAACAAACAGGGTACGCAGTTCGCTATTACATTTTCTATTTTCGCTGTGAGCTTCGGTATGTAAAACTCTTGTTTAATGTCTTCTCCCGTGCGTTTGACCGAGAAATGACCCTTGCTATGAGCCATTTGGATCACTTCGTTTTGCATGTCTCGCGGGATCACCAGTAACTCTTGACCGTCTTTATATTTATACAACACGTCATCATGTAGAATGTAATCATCGTAAGGTTTTTCCTTTAGAACTTCCATAATAGCCCGTAGCCCCGAATCATTTCTCTGGGTATTTTTGATTCTAACCAGGATGCTATCTTCACTACTAATCACCATAACTGGATAACGACTAAGAGAGTCAACGTGTCTCATTCTAGAATTAACCCTATGCTCAATGTTCACGTCGAATTCTTCAATCAACAATGCCCATCTCGCAATCTTAGCGGATAATTTAGTCTTATTCATCGTTTGCTTAAAAGCTATACAATCGGTAAAAATCTTGAAACGTATTCCTAAAAGATAGTGGTGGAATTTCTCTAAGGCTTTTATCACGGCCAACACTTCCAGCTCATAACTCGTATATCTAGACTCGACTTCGGTTGTCTTATGACTCATATAATGTACCGGATGCCACTTGTCGTCGTCAGGACTTTTCTGCAATAACATTGCCCCGAAACCGTCTTTACACGCGTCAGTATGTAATTGGGTTTCATTTTTTGGGTTAAAAATCTTTAAAACTGGACCGCGACTTAAATCCAACTTTAATCGTTCAAAGGACTCTTTCTCTTTTGAAGCGAACTGGAATGAATTTTCTTTTCTAAGCATATCACTGAGCGGCTTCGCCTTAATTGCGTAAGACTCGATAAATTTTCGAAAATAACCGGAGAGTCCAAGAAAACTCTGAATATCTCTTAATGAGCTTGGCTCTGGAAAATTCAAAACAGCTTTTACTTTATCGGGGGACAGATAGATTTTCCCGTTCTCTATTGTATACCCAAGGTATTCTATCTTTGGTTGCAGCAACTGACATTTACTCTTATTGATATCTAAACCGTAGTCACTTGCTGTTTGAAGAACTCTACGTAAACGTCTTATACCTTCCTCCAGATTAGCTGCAATTACTATTACATCGTCTAGATATAGCAATGCAATTCCTTCGTTAACAAGAGGACGGAATATGTGATTTATAAACCTTTGGAAAACAGGAGGTGAATTGCACAAACCGAAAGGCACTTTCAAAAAGTGATACTGCCCCTTATGTGTAACAAAAGCAGTATACTTACGGCTTTGCTTCTCTACGTCTACATGAAAGAATCCGTTCTTAAGATCTATCGTACTGAATATGCGAGCTTCTGCTAACTGATCTATTTGATCCTCTATTATCGGAAGTGGATATTTATCCTTGACCATTAATCTGTTTAGTTTCCTGTAATCGACACACAGTCGAGGAGAACCGTCTTTCTTTTTAACAACCACTACGGGACTCGCATATTCAGACGAACAAGGTTCAACAATTCCCTCGCATACCCAGTTGTCCACCTGTTTCTCAACAATATCTCTTTCCTTTAACGCTAAACGCCGTGGACTCTGATAAATTGGCGCTTCGTCCTTCATTGTAATTTTTAATTCAATACCAATCGTCTTAATTTTGTTGGGTTGGTACGTCAACATCATCTTTTCTACAACGTCCTTAGATTCTCTATCAATCGTTACGGCAGTATGGATCACATCATCCTCTTTATCCGGCTGTAACTCAATATTTGCAAGGAAAATCGGAGCACTAGGCTTATTAACCCTAATTCCGTTTTGATCAATTCTAATTTCGACTTGATTAATGAAATCAGTTCCTAAAATTATATTGACAGTTAATGCTGCGCAGGGTACTACATAAAACGTTAATGGAAGAAGAAGATCGTCTATGGCGATCGTCGTCTGGAAATATCCAAGCGTCTTAACTTGCCCTTGGGCAATGCCAGTCAAAAGTACTTCTGCTTCTTGCAGCCTTGCAGCATTAATTGCCCTGAAAACATCTTCGCGCATCAAAGAGAGATGACTACCTGTATCTAATAAAGCATTAAAACTTTTACCTTCAACTATAATTTCCTTATACATGCGGCTTACGTTAACAGAATTAACTAGAACATTCGTCGTTACTTGTGTATCGCTTCGACCAACCTTATCTGGACAATTCTTAGATTCATGCCCGAACGCATTACATTTGAAACATTTCTTTCCCTTATCCTTAAACTTGCACGCATCTGACCTATGTCCGCTTTCACCACAGTTGTAACAGCGGCTTGTTGTTTTCGTCGTCTTCTTCGAATCGTCCTTCAGGGATTTTGCGTCCTCTCTGGTTGCCTGGTTTGCCTTTACGCCTTTCAGATTACCTCTGCTGCTGGTAGATGTCCTTGCCTGCATCTTCTCGAACGTACGAAGGCGAGTTCTGAATTCACTGTAGTCTCGAGCTCCATACAGAACTACCTTGTTGCTTCCTTCCGGGATACCATCAATGATATATTGTATCACTGATTCAGCATCGATATTTCCTTGAGAAACTAACTCTCGCATGGCTAAATAATATTCTTGCAAGCCCTCGTCTTTCTTCAATCGTCTTTTAGCCAATCCTTGATGTATATCGGCGCTGGTTATCTTGAGGCTAAACTCTTCTTTTAATGCTTCTTTTAATTTCTCCCAAGACTGCGTCACGTTCAGTCCACGCGCAAACGTTTTAGCTACGCCTTTAAGGGACTTACGGCCGAACACCAGCTTCTGTACGTCGTTCCATTTAAATAAATTCGCTAAGTCTTCAAAGTCCGCAATCCACTTTTCTATCGGGTAACAGTCAATTCCATCAAATGGACGGATTGTGTCTTCAATATCTTTAAAATTGAACGTAATTTTCGTAGCGTCCCTTCTTGCTCTTCGTGCACCTCGTTCATTGTTCACTGAGTCGGTATCGTTGATTGCTAGTGAGGCGACACTAACCTCTTCATCCACCTGCTGATCACTCGTATCGTCGTTGTTCTCGCTTCCTCGTTGACACTCTCCTTGCTCTTCTTCCAGCTCTTCGTCTGTTTCTGCATCGTCGTCGTCTTCGTGCGACACTAACATCTCAATGTTCATAAGTGCCCTTATGATTCTCCGTCGCAGTTCCTCTTTGGCACCAGTGTAGTCCAAACCAAGGATGTTGCATATGGAAGTCAAATCACCGGTTGAAAAAGCAGTAGTATACTCAAGCTTTTCCCTATATTCATTGGATACGTCGTTAAAATCAAAACCGCTAAAACCACGTAACTGTCTGCGGCTAGTGCGATCTCCCTCTTTCTCAAATATCAACCGATACAGCGCGTACACGGCGGGCCGTGACGACGTTCGTATCTTATCGGCGATTGGCCCAATCTGACCAAGCGTTTTCATCGTTTACTCGTAACGTCGAACCGCCTTCAATTTTTTTTTACTAAAGCCGTATGGACGTCAAAAGAGATGTACTACACAAACGACGCACTACACAAGCGATATATGGCCGACACACGCGCTCGACAGCCTTGCGCCTATTTCCTATGCCTTCTCGAACGTTCCTCTAACGGCTTCCCGCCAAGATGGCTGACTTCTGGAATATTCCTTCGTCTTTCGTCTTTATCTTAATCTCTTCGTCTTACTTGTTACTCGGCGTCTTTTCCTCGTAGTGTCGTCGTCGTTGCTCGTTACTCGGCGTCTTTGTCCTCGTAGTGTCGTCGTCGTTGCTCGTTACTCGGCGTCTTTTTCCTCGTAGCGTCGTCGTCGTTGCTCGTTATGCCGGCGTCGTCCTTTTCCTCGTAACGTCGTCGTTGCTCGTTATACCGGCTGAGCCCCCAAATTGTAGGAAATGACGGGGTTACAGTTATAATCAGGACCGTTAATAAGTCACATCGAGTAATATTCCATTAATGAGTTTAATGATAGAAAAATACACTAAGTTAATCACTCGCTGTCCTGCTGTACACACACCAATCTCTCCAAGGATTCGATTAAGAATGAATCCTCTTCCTTGTTGCCAACAGCGATGCGTTGCGATGCGATTACCGCGCCGCTGCTTCGGACGGATCATGGGAAACTAGTGAAAATCCCTATTACGAGGGCGCGCGCGCTACAGATCAACATTCATACACATTCCCACACTACTATAATAATTTTTCGCACAGTTATCGTTAGCCAAAATTAGCCAATTTTTGTCCACAATTTTTCTATGCCATAATTTTTTTGAGCAGTGTATTTTTACTTTAACAAATATCCAATAAATTTTTTACAAACCTAAATGACCATCGGACACTTTCAACAGGCGACCGTTGTTCATTGAGAAGTTATTAAAATTAAAAAGGACAATTTACCTCCGATGACCCTGACCCTCCCACATATTAACATTGTCAAGATTACGACCCTGAGTGATCATCGGACACTTTCAGCAGGCGAGAGTAAGAAACGACGAAAGGGGGTGAGAGAGGACGAAATAGAGTGAAATAGAGCGAAAAAGAAAGGAGTAGTGGGGGGTGGATGGCGGGGGAGAAAGAGGATACTCCAAAAATTAAAATGACCCTGACTCATATTGTTAAAGTCACGAACCTAAATTAAAATTAAAATGGACAATTTACCTCCGATGGACCCTGACTCTCCCACATATTAACATTGTCAAGATTACAACCCTGAATGACCATCGGACACTTTCAGCAGGCGAGGGTAAGAAACGATAAAAGGGGGTAAGAGAGGACGGAATAGAGTAAGAGAGCGAAAAAGAGAAGAGTAGTGGGGGATGGGTGGCGGGGGAGGAAGAGGATAAAGTCACGAACCCAAATGACCATGGGACACTTTCAACAGGCGACTGTTGCCCACTGAGAAGCTATTAAAATTAAAATGGACAATGCATCTCCGATAATCCTGACCCTCCCACATATTAACATCATCAAGATTACGACCCTGAGTGACCATCGGACATTTTCAGCAGGCGAGGGTGAGAGATGACTAAAGGAGGTGAGAGAGGACGAAAGAAAGTGAGATAGGACAAAATTGGGGATGGGTGGGGGGTGGGGAAGGGGGAGGGGGTGGAGTGAGTCAAAGTTGATGGAGGTGTGAGTGAAGGGTGAGAAACAAGAGAGGTGTATGTGACCACGGACAGAGAAGGAGAAGAAGAAGAAGAAGATGTTACTGAATTTTTCACGAAAATCATCACTTTTCGACCACTCATATGTCCAGAGCGGCTTGACCGATTTAAAATTTTTTCAGTTCAAATTACTCGTGGCGGTGCGGCCTTTCAAAATATATCACATGCAATTCAAAATTTTTTATATTTTAGTAGTTATGCAACCTCCAAAAATGGACTTTGGTGGCTCGGGATAAGAGACTTGTAGTGTCTCTTTTTTTTTAACATGGCCGGAGCCACTACCGCATCTCCTGATAATGATTACGTTTGGGAACGTCGCTCGGATGCCTCCGGTGCCTCGGATTCATCATCTGTTCTTGTTTAACATTCAATATTAAACAAGAGCAGATGATGAATCCGAGGCATCGGAGTTCATAATATATATTATTTTCGTATAAACAAATTTTTGTTAAGCGTATATCACACGCATTGATTTTATGATGTTTTAATTCTGTTTCATGTTTCGTTCAAAAAAATTTGTAAGTGTGTAATAAAATAATATTTCTAGCCAAAGAAACATTTTTTCTTATATATGCACTTGTAGAATATGCTTCTGCAGTTTATCCGTTAAATCCTGAATTATACATTTGCAACGATAAGGTAGGCCAACATATGCCATGTCATTAAGAAATAATGATACAATTATATTTATATACAGGGTGTAACAAAAAGGTCGGGACACCTAAATATCTCGGGAAATATAAGTTTTACAGAAAAGTGTTTTAGACAAAAGTTATATGGTTTAAAAATATCTATTTACTGATCGTATCGGTTTGACTTGGGTTGCGTAGCCAAGGTCTAGTCAAGGTTACATTGATTTTTTGAAATGGAACACCCAATTTTGATTCAAGAATCTAATAGCTGATGTCGAGAACTTTCCAAAACGCTATAATAAAATATTTTTTCATGAAGTATTTTTCAAGTTATAATGCTTCAAAGTTACAATATCGCCGGCACTAGCATTACCCAAAATATGTAATACCACGCGTTATGTTTTTGTTTGTGCGACTGAAGGTCAAGATTCACGGACCACCGACCGATCTCGCTTTGACTGGCCAGTCTCCAAAATTAAATATTTTGGGTAATCCTAATGCCGGCGATACTGTGACATTGAAGCATTATAACTTGAAAAGTACTTTTAAAAAAATATTTTATTATAGTGTTTTGGAAAGCTCTCGACATCAGCTATTAGATTCTTGAATCAAAAATAGGGTGTTCCATTTCAGAAAATCAATGAAACCTTGACCTGACCTTGGCTACGCAACCCAAGGTTGACTGATAGGATCAGTAAATAGATATTTTTAAACCATATAACATTTGTTTTAAACACTTTTCTGTAAAACTTATATTTCCCGAGATATTTAGGTGTCCCGACCTTTTTGTTACACCCTGTATATTATTGTTAATACCGTAATAAACTACACTTAAAAATAATCGTATTTATATAATGGATTGAAATACAACTAAAGTGAATCTATCTTGTAAAAAAGAAATTTTGTAATCTACTAAAACCAATTAATGCAGTATTTCTGACGTAAAAAATGTTTATAGCAAAAATTTAGAAAATATTGGGTATGGGAATAAGTTTCCGCCCTTTTTGAAAAGAAAAAG
>NW_017295941.1:43539-46403 GCF_001594075.2 Trachymyrmex cornetzi | reverse complement strand
AAGCAATGCTACTAACGACATCTTTCTACAATGGGCGGAAACTTATTCCCATACCCAATATATAAATTCCTGCCATTTGATAGACAATAAGTCGTATGATATAAATAGAAGACTTATATTCGTCATGAGACTATTGGGCGTTGGTAGAGAAGGTTTAAATTTATTTTGTGGCCTCATGGATTTTTCTCAAGGTTTTAGTAATACTTTGTATTATGCTGCCGTGGAAAATATTTATATTGGAGCAAAGGCTATTTTCGATATTTTGAGAAGAAAAGCAGTAGAAGCGGAAAAAATTAAAAATTCTGAAAATGGCAAATCAATAACTGAGGTAACTGTTTCTGGTGATGGAACGTGGAAGAAAAGAGGCTTTAGTTCATTGGAATCACAACACTTAGTGGAAAATATACGAACAAAGTGATTGATCTCTTTGTAATATCTGCTTATTGTCATGCTTGTAAATTATGGGAATCTAAATACTGGAAACTCTGGAATATGAAATTTGGAAAGAAAATCACACAGAAGAATGTACTGATAAATCATGATGGATCAGCTGGGAAGATGGAAGTTGACGCCGTAAAAGAAATGTTCAACAGATCCTGAGAATTGTCACAAGTTAAGTTCGCTTATTACATTGGTGATGAAGACTCTAAAACTTTTAAAGCTCTATTAGACAATAATCCTTATGGTGATGATTTACAAGTGAAGAAAATAGAATGCGTAGGACATGTGGAAAAGCGAATGGGTTCACGGTTAAGAAATATAAAGAAAACTCATAAACTTGGAGGAAAAAATAAATTAACTAATAAATTAATGCAAAAATTAACGATTTATTACGGATTGGCAATCAGAAAACATCCAGATTTTGTTGATGATATGTACAATGCTGTGTGGGCTATATTTTATCACAAGATCTCGACAAATGAAAATCCACAGCATATGTACTGCCCAGTGGGATCAAATAGTTGGTGTAAATGGCGCGTTGCCGAAAGTACTAACACTCTTCATGAATTCGATCACGAACCACCACTTCATGAAGATGTTCAGCAAGCCATAAAGCCAATTTTCTAAGATTTGTCATCACGAGAAATGTTAGAAAGATGTTTGGGTGGTGAAACGCAAAATAATAACGAAAGTTATAACTTTACAGTCTGGCGATTCGCGCCTAAGCATCTTCATTGCGGAGCAAAAATAATTGAAATTGCAGTTTATTTAGCAGCCGGAATTTTTAATGAAGGCTTTTACGCTGTTCTTAAAATTATGACAACGATAGGAATTGTTATAGGAAGAAACGCTAAAATATTGTGTAACACGCGAGATCAACACCGCCTTGAAAGATCAACGAGACGGAGACTCGAGTCTACGAAAGAAGCTCGAATAAAACGAAGAAACGACCAGATGATTCTAAATCACTTCTATGAAGATGAGGAAGGACTATTATATGGCCCTGGGATAGCAGAATAGCAAAAATAAGATGTAAGTACTTGATATACTTGCATAAACTAAACTTAAAACTTTAAATGCCGTTTTCTAAAAACAGTACTTTTGCGGATGGTGTGCACGATATTTTTGAAACTACTCAACCGATTATTTTTATATTTGGCTTGTATGTTCAGCAAACATTACTTTATCGTATGATGAACCAGAATATTGATAAGTTACATATTTTTATTATTACATAAAAAAATGAGCAAATTTTGACAGTAAAATTTATAGTTCTCAGTTGAAAACTCACCAATTCCGCAAAAATCCTTTTTTTTTAATTCTAGTTCATCAAACTGAAGGTATGTATGTATAAAGTAATATGTCGTTCGATTTTTATGTTTCAGATTACCTGGAAGATTAAAATCGTGCACACCAGTGGACGACAAACTTTGCGAGGCATCATATTCTATCATTAATAACTTTTTTATATTTATTAATAAAATTTAATAAAAAAAAACTACAAGTTATTCAAACATAAATAAAAACGTATAAATTTTATATGAATCGAATTATTAGTTTAAAAAAAAAATTCTCAAATTTTGTCATGTTTTTAGCTATTTAGCTGTTTCTCTTGCGCTATTAGGAAGGTGATAATCAGGAATGAAGGCCGAGCAACTTGACTCCAAATTTATCTCAAGTAATACGTCTTTATTCTAAGTCCGCGGAATTATACGTCTTGTCTCTTTGCTAGCTAACGGAGGAGTCGCTTATTCCTCTCTCTTAATCTCCTTCCAGCTCGGAGAACCGCTGTTTTTGTTTTTCAAACTTTCGAGAAGTTGTTAACTCGACGTTATAATTTAAACAAGAAAGCTTCGGTTATTTTTCTCTCCTTTGTATCGAGAGGCAATGGTTGCCTTTTCCGACGACTCACGGCATGTGCACCAATGCACCCGACCGCAGTGTCGGATTCTATTTATCTATTTATTACATTGACATTATATTTAAGCTGCAAATACAAATAAAATCTCAGCGTCAGTTAATATTCGCTTTCCTCGCTATTTACGTTCCCTGCCTTAACCGTCACGTGTTTGTCTCTGTGTTGTCCTTTTTTTCTAGCTTGAACAGCTGAGCAGGTGTCCAATATTCGCGCGTATTCTCACGCGATATCGAGAATACAATATATTTCCGACGACAATTATCTGTTCAAATTTTATCTCTCTTTTTCTCTGGGGTACTGGCGATATAACCGCCACAGTACCCCCCTGCCAGTGATGTACTTACAGCGCGATAAATTGTATATATGGCTCCGGAGTAATTCCTGCTCAGTTATTGTTTCTTTTCCTTTCGTCACTTTCTACGCAATGTAATAATAATAATAATAATAATAATAGTATCCTGGGAGGCAGCCCCTAATTGGGGCCCACCAACGACACGCAGACCAA
>NW_017295941.1:41276-41554 GCF_001594075.2 Trachymyrmex cornetzi | reverse complement strand
TGCCTATCAAAAAGCCCCCTTGCTGGAGCTGCTTCTCAATCCTATGGACGACCGTGTGGAGAGCCGATATACTCGAGTGGCCAGCCCGGTAGGCGTGCTGCTCTGCATGCAACGGATACCGAGCCAGCGCACAATCCCTAATGTACACATCGACCAGCTTTTCCAATGTCTTAAGAAAGAACGAGGTCAAGCTGATTGGTCTGAAGTCCTTTGCCGTGACGTAATCCGCTCGCCCCACCTTGGGGATGAAGACGACTCTCGCCTTCCTCCACGCTTGG
>NW_017295941.1:40767-41039 GCF_001594075.2 Trachymyrmex cornetzi | reverse complement strand
AAACCAGGAAAACTAGTCTCCAGAAGATGCACCAGGCATTTCTCTCCAGATACCACGGTGCCGTCTAACATTCGGACCTCTTCCAATGCTGCCTCCGGGTTCTTGGATAAAAATCTGCAAAGCCTGGTGGTGGCTGGCATGCCCTCCACCGACTCGCAGAAGTCCCTCCAGCTCTTCCTCTTCGCCTCCACCACAGAGTCTCTGTACTCCTTCTGGGATCTCTTGTAAAGATCCCAGTCAGAGGGTCGGCCCGTGTTCCTCGCTTTGTTCCA
>NW_017295941.1:39291-39583 GCF_001594075.2 Trachymyrmex cornetzi | reverse complement strand
CCGCCTCTGAAGCTCATCCAAGCCCACCACTCTGAGCTTGGCGCCCTCCCACGGCACCATGCCCCCCACCTGGCCTGCCAGCCAGTTGAGGGATGCCGCGTCCTCTCCTCTAATAATGACTGCCCCATTCTTGAGGGTAGCCGGTCCCACGAATCTGGGCAGAGGACCCTCCTGGATCCCCTCCATCTCCGCCAGAACCGCCTCCCTGAACAAGGTCAGCTGCTCCGGAATGATCCCCCTCTCAGGGTACCCCTCCAGAACAACCGCCCTTGCCAACGGGTCAGCCATCGCT
>NW_017295941.1:32348-38991 GCF_001594075.2 Trachymyrmex cornetzi | reverse complement strand
CGACCACCTCGCTTTCCAAGCCCTTGCAGGCCTGTACTTGCGGCGCGATCGCAGCAGTTTCCGCCGAGTGCCCTTTCGAGCCCTCGGTTAATTCTTGTATGTTTAGATTTTTAAATTCCTCCATGCAAGTTCCACGAGTAGCTAGGGAACGACTATGTCCACCCACGCAGAGCCCCGCATGCGTGGGTAAGGCTAGATACTCTGGGGTTTCGCCCGGTGCCCCAGAGGCATCGATCACGACACTGCTCCCCCAGTGCCACGCAGCCTTCACCTCAATGGCTTCCAGCTTGGCTTGGGGGGCTGGTCCACGGCAACGGTCTTCCCGAACCCACGCAGGGCTTTACACCTGGAGGTCCGTTTATAACCGTCACTACCCGGAGGTACCTCCAGTCACACACGGGGTTTTACACCCGGGAGACCGGGCACCCCTCCGGGCGTCCTCCTATCCGCCACCTGGAGACGCGCCCGATAGGTAGCCCAACCCACGGGTTCTACGCAATGTACATCACATGTAAAATTAAGCATTACAAAATAAATATAAAATAGAATATAACAAACACTGACCTCAATAAGAACATAAAGCGATGAAAGAAAAAAAATTATCAGTGATGTCTCATCCGCCGTTGGCTTTTATCATCTCGTGCTATACGCTAATTTTTCTTTTTTTTTCTTTTAAAACATTTAGGCATTACTATTGCTAACAATATTCATATATTCATAATATTTTATGTTCTTCCAACTTGCAGACGATCCGGGAAACGGACTCTCCTGCCCGATCTCGTCGCCACTCCGGTCCGTTCTCCGAGACCCGGCGCGTCCGCGGACCGTCTCGGATCGACGTCCCCCGTGTTGTTGTTGTCAGCCGTTGCTCCGTCCGTGCCTCGCTTCTCGACCGGGCTGTTGTTCCCTATGTTCTCTGAAAAAGTATATGCAGGTTTTAGTCGATCTATTGAAATTGTCGCATCTTTCCCTTTTATTCGCACGACAAAAAACTTTTCGGTACGGCTGATTATCGAGTATGGGCCGTCGTATGATAACTGCAATATTGTCTTAGGCCCATCATGACGTACAAACACCCAGTCCGTCGTAGCCAGATCTTTAAATACGAACGGCCTCTACTCTCCGTGATGCGATCCCTTCACCGGGCGCAGGTCGTCAAAATGGCGACGCAACTCCTTGACGAAGTCGGCGGCCTCACTCACATCGCCCGACGCCCACCGGTCCAGGAACTGTCCAGGAAGTCTTAATGTCTCTCCATAAATCATCTCCGCCGCCGTCGCCCGCAAATCGTCCTTCCAAGCCGCTCGGACTCCGAATAAGACGGTTGGCAGCACCTCTGTCCATCGGTTGTTCCCGTGGCTTCTAATTGCGGCCTTGAGCTGTCGATGGAAACGCTCGACCATTCCGTTGGCCTGCGGATGGTATGCTGTCGTCCTTAAATGCATCGTCCCGGTCAGCTCGTTCAAACGGCGAAACAGATGGGACTCAAATTGTCTACCGCGGTCCGTCGTGACTCGCAGAAGCACTCCGAACCTCACGATCCATCCGTCGTAGAACGCCCTCGCCACTGTCTCCGCTTCCTGGTCCTCTATCGGGAACGCCTCCGGCCATAGCGAAAACCGATCGACACATGTCAGGCAATATCGCTTCCCTTCCGAGATTGGCATTATTATAATGTCGACATGCACATGTTCGAACTTTCCGGACGGCGCGGCGAACTCACCTCTCGGCACCGACACGTGGCGAGTCACCTTTGCCCGCTGGCACTGCAAACACGCGCGAGCCCAGCCGCGACGATCCGCGCTCATCGACGGCCAGACGTAACGCTCGGCCACGAGCCTGACCGCTCTAACTCCCGGATGCGCCAAGTTATGTATCATATTAAAGGCAGCTCGTCGAAAAGGCTCTGTCAAGAATGGTCGTGACGTTGCTTTTGCCGTGTCACAATATATCTCCATTCCTGTTCCCGGAATCTCGACCTTCCTCAGCTGCAATCCGAACTCTCACTGTATATATTTCTTTACTTCTTCGTCATTCTGCTGCGCCGCCGCCAACGCCACATAGTCCATTGGAGACTGGAGCTCTTCCACTCTGGATAATGCGTCTGCTACCACATTTTCTCCGCCAGATACATGTCGAATGTCCGTCGTGAATTGCCCGACGAAATCCAGGTGTCTGAATTGCCGCGGTGTACTTTTCTCTGGTTTCTGGCGGAACGCGAAGGTGAGCGGCTTGTGGTCCGTATAAATAATAAGCTTTCTTGCCTCTACCATATGTCGAAAGTACTTGACGGCGAGGTATATAGCCAAAAGTTCCCGGTCAAATGCACTATATCTCGCCTCGGTAGGACTTAACTTCTTCGAGTAAAAAGCTAATGGCTCCCACTAGTTGCCACTTTTCTGCTGCAACGAGGCTCGGATGCTATGGTCGGATGCGTCCGCAAACAGCGCTACTTCTGCGTCGCTCTTCGGATGTGCCAGAAGCGCAGCCTGCGCCAGGCTTTCTCTTGACGCTTCAACCGCCCGCTCCGCCAGCGGTGTCCATGCTATTGGCATTTTTCCTTTTACCTTATTCTGTAGAAGATCGTTTAATGGTGCCAACGTCTCGGCGGCTCTCGGCAGAAATCTTCTGTAAAAATTTAGCATGCCGAGATACCGCCGAAGATCCTTCACTGTCTCCGGTTTCCGGTATTCCCGTATTGCCTTCACGCGCGCAGGCAACGGTCGCGTTCCCTCGCCGGTCACCAAATACCCGAGGAACTCCGACCGCCCGAACACGCACTTACCCGGATTAATAATCACTCCGTATGTTCGCAATCTCTCGAACAATAATTGTAAATGTTCGAGGTGCTCCTCAACTGAAGACGACGCAACGAGAATATCGTCTATATAGGCGTAACAAAAATCGAATCCGCGAAGAACTTCGTCTATAAATCTCTGGAATGTCTGCGCGGCGTTCCGTAAGCCGAAAGACATTGCCGGAAACTCAAATATTCCAAACGGCGTCGTAATCGCCGTTTTCGAGATATCATCTTCCGCAACCGGAATCTAGTGATATGCCCGAACTAGGTCGATGACGGTGAAAATCTTCCTTCCTCGAAGAGACTGCGCGAAGTCTTGGATATGGCGCACTGGATAACAGTCCGGAACCGTCCACGCGTTAAGTGCTCTGTAGTCGCCGCACGGTCTCCACTCTTCGCCCTTCTTGGGAACCATGTGTAAGGGTGACGACCAATTGCTCCTCGACGGTCTCGCAATTCCCAGTTCCACCATCCTCTCGAATTCCTTCTTCGCGGCCGCCAAACGCCCCGGCGCGAGTCTTCGCGGTCGACACACCACCGACGGTCCTGGTGTCGTCTTAATATGATGACGCGTCTCGTGCTTTACTTTTCCGGGACGGCCCTCTGGCCTCGTAATCTCCGGATATCGCGCCAACAGTTCGTGGTATGGCGTTGCACCTGCGACCGTTTTGACACTCGGCACATCACACCGCACGCAACGCCCGCGCGTCTTAAGGTTCGTTATTTAATCGACGAGTCGGCCGTTCCTCAGATCCACCAAGAGCCCGTAATGCGCGAGAAAATCTGCCCCTAAAATGGGCTTCGTCACATATGCGATCACAAATCGCCACACGAATGATCGTCGCAAACCGAGATTCAACTCCATCGTCTCTGTTCCATACGTGTTATGAATTATTGTTTCGTTCGCCGCGGACAACTCGTAGGCCGATCTTTTTCGCGGTCTGCGAACCATGTTCCGCGGATACACACACAAATCTGCGCCCGTGTCAACTAAAAAATTTATTTTTGTCTCAATGTCTGTCACGAAAAGACGACGTATCGGATGGCCTGACTCGGTCGCCGTCATCAACGATGGGCCACCGCGTTTTCCTGTTGCTGTTGGGAACAGAGAGGCTCGCATCGTGTCCCCTCCTCGTCGAACCGCCAATGGAAGTAGCACGGGCCACCAACCGCGAGCCCACGGTTCTGCGAATGCGACCGCGACCGCGCCCGTCGACCTCCGCGAAAGCGATCTCCGCTACCGCGAAAACGGCCCCCGCCGTCGCGACGTTCGTCGTCTCTCTCTGCGCCCCGAAGCGCCTCGATGGATCTCCGCATAGCCGTCATCTGCTCAGCCATCTCTTGCTGCAGAGTCAAGCGCAACTGTGCGATTTGTAAATTGACTCTTGCCTCGATTGTAGTAATAGTATCCCGGTTTTCGACCCGCGGCACCGGGAGCTGCGTCGCCTCCGCGACTCGGAACGCCGGCGCACGGGTAGCCTCAATTATTGCATCCGCCATCTTCGACAGCTGCTCGACGGTATCCTCGGCACGCGTCACCAGATGCGGCTGGATGTACGCGGGTAAACGCGACAGCCACACCGTAAACACTCCATCAACGACGTTTCCGGCAAGCCCTCGGAGATGCCTCAAGAACTGTGAGGGCTTCCGGTCTCCGATCTCCTCGTGCTCCAGGAGTCTCCGAGTCTTATGCTCCTGCGAGAGGCTGAGTCGTTTTATCAACTCCGCTTTTAACGTCTCGTACGCGCGCTCCGCGGGGGGACTCATTATAATATCGCGCACTTCGGCGGTATATCGCGGACCAATCGCCGTTAACGCATATCCGAATTTTGTCGCATCGACAGTGATCCCCGCGGCCTGAAAACTTCGATCGACTATTTTGAACCACAATTCCGGATCCGCGGATGTAAATTCTGGCATTCTTATGCCTACTCGGCTCACCTCTGCGCCCAGCGTCACGAAACCCGGCTCGTCGCCTATCGGTCGTCTCGCCGCTGCACGCGAATCCGCCAGCTGCATCCGCTATCGCTCGAACGCCTGTCTCTCCATTTCCAGCTGTCTTCGCTGTTCGTCTAAATTTCGCTGTTGTTCCGTTCGGTGACGAGGCTGATGAATTTTCCTCGTGCGTCACGATCATCGTCTCCTGCATCTTCGCCACCGACTTATTCACCTTCACTTTCGACCGGACATCTCGATGAATTCGTCACGATACGCGCAAAACGAATTACCGAAATTATTGTTCCCGGCACGTCGGTGTCGCCACTTTAGCTGTTTTCTTATCGCGCTATTAGGAAGGTGATAATCAGGAATGAAGGCCGAGAAACTTAACTCACTCCAAATTTATCTCAAGTAATACGCCTTTATTCTAAGTCCGCGGAATTATACGTCTTGTCTCTTTGCTAGCTAACGGAGGAGTCGCTTATTCCTCTCTCTTAATCTCCTTCCTCGGAGAACCGCTGTTTTTGTTTTTCGAACTTTCGAGAAGTTGTTAACTCGACGTTATAATTTCAACAAGAAAGCTTCGGTTATTTTTCTCTCCTTTGTATCGAGAGGCAATGGTTGCCTTTTTCCGACGACTCACGGCATGTGCACCAATGCACCCGACCACAGTGTCGGATTCTATTTATCTATTTATTACATTGACATTATATTTAAGCTGCAAATACAAATAAAATCTCAGCGTCAGTTAATATTCGCTTTCCTCGCTATTTACGTTCCCTGCCTTAAGGGGATGCTGGAGTGGCTAAATTGTCGGATGCTGGAGTGGCTAATTGCTGGAGTGGCCAAATTGTCGGTATTTTGCAGATCAATTTACATCTCCGAATTTACTTAACGAAATCAAAAATCCTTTTACAGGGTTAAAATAGACAAAATTCTGTCGTGGTGCAATAGATTAGTACTAAAATCGGAAAAAAAGTTAAAACTTACATTTTTTCAACACGTAGAGCTGTCAACTGATATAGATTACAAAAGTTTTATAGCTCGTATGGACCAAACGATACTCTACCACTCACCGCATAACGTGCACAAACAATACTGAGTTTACAGAACTGAGATTGAAAGCTTAGAAAAAATATTTACATTAATTTATAAATCACGTAAATTTGCTTGTCAACGAAGACTCGGGCTGATAAACAGACCAGGAAATGTATGTATAATAGAAGTTGCTCGATTTTCTGGGAGATGGCGTTGTACTCAGACAAGGCCCCGCTGATCTGAGTGCGTTCGGAAAGAAACAATAGATCTGTTACGATGAACTTTCTGAACTTATTGCATTGTGTGCAATAATTCTGAGAATTTATCGATAAAGAACAAACTATTGTCAGATTTAACAGTACTTGTACATGTTCTTATCTGATGCTGAACAAACATAAACTACGTTTACACGACTCGATTTACGCCGAAGTTATAACATCGATGTCATGAAACTGACCAATCATAGCTATTACTCTGAAGAATGGAATGACTGTGATTGGCCAGTTTCATGTATCAATGTATAACTTCGGAATAATACTGGATTCACACTGCATCCAAAGTGCGTCGTACGACGTTCTGCAACTAATCAGAAAACAGGATTCCGATGAATTTTGCTTCGTATCATCGGAATTCTGCTTTCTGATTGATTGCAGAGCAACGTACGACGCAAATCGCACGCAGTGTGAATCCAGCATAACTGAGCCGTATAAACGTTGTTATACAGAGAAATAGATGAACGGTATAAGAAGTTAGTTGAAAAGGATAGATAATATATCATTTTCATTTTTACCAATGATCAAAAGTTAAAAAAAATCCTTGTTTAAAATATTCATGCGAAGTACATACGTGCTGACCCTGTAAAGTGAA
>NW_017295941.1:30026-32206 GCF_001594075.2 Trachymyrmex cornetzi | reverse complement strand
ATAGAGAAGTACATACGTTAGGCCCTGTATACAGTGGCAGAAATACCACAAACAATAATGATTTGATATAACATATTCATCAGCATTACGGACTCTCCGTTGAAAAAACGTTATCAGACCGCGCCTATCTATCGCGCGAGTGTTCGACTCACTCGCACGCAGTGGTGCTCCGCGCGCGACACGGAATCGCGCACGAATTTCTGAGTCCTAGTAATGGATATTTCCTGGAAAGTACGGTCGTAGCATATTTCTTATAGTGCGACGCTCCAGAGATACACGTTCGCTCGCGATCCGGCGAGGCGGATCGGCTCGAGCGTTGAACGGTAGTAGGCGATGGGGGAAAAGGAGGCGGCGCTTCAAAAATCGGTCCAATCTTGCACACATGCACACGTTTCCGAGCACTGTTGTATAGCTTACGCATTCCCTTGCGCATCTTATGATGTAAAACTCCATTATATACAAGGTGTCCCATTTTAAACAGTACATTAAAATTTTTCGAAATATGGAAAAATATTTCTAACAGAAATTGTATGGTTTGGAGGGGGACATAAGAAGGTCCCATTGATTTGGCTTTGGGTGACGTTGTTAAGGTCAAGTCAAGGTCAAATCGATTTTTTTAAATGGAACATTATACGAGGTGTGATCAAAAAGTAAGGTGACTTTTCATTTTTATAAAAAAATATTCATTTATTCATCCAAAGTTATGTTATCTCCTTAAAAATAATCCCCCTCTGATACAATGCACTTGTGCCAGCGCTTTTTCCAGTCGTCAAAACACTTCTGAAATGCACTTTTGGGTATTGCCTTGAGCTCCTCCAGCGATGCAGCCTTAATCTCCTCAATCGTCGCAAATCTTCGTCCTTTCATGGGCCTTTTCAATTTTGGGAAGAGGAAAAAGTCGCAGGGGGCCAAGTCTGGTGAATACGGTGGCTGAGGCATGATGACAATATTGTTTTTGGCCAAAAAACTACTCACTAGTAACGTGCGCAGGTGCATTATCATGGTGCAGAATCCATGAATTTTCTTTCCACACTTCCGGAGGTTTTTTTCTTAAGATCATCAGCTATTTCTCTAATCGTGATTCGACGATTTTTCAACACAATTTCTTTCACTTCCTGAACATTTTCGTCGGTTTTTGACGTGCTGGGGCGTCCAGAGCGAGGTCCATCGTTAACATTTTCTCAGCCCTCTTGGAATAACTTATACCATTTATAAACATTTTTTTTGCTAAAAGTTGACTCACCATACGCCACTGTCAACATTTCAAGAGTTTTTGAACACTTAATACCATTTTTTACACAAAAATTAATACTCTGCTCCATTATTTTCAACAGCAAAAAATCGCCGAGCACGCAAACAAGAGTCTAACCTTTATGCCTCTCACATAAAAACAACACATGCTATATAGACAAAACTGTGAACATATGAACGTGACGAGTGTACCAACACAATGTAGAAGGTCTCATTGATTTGGCTTTGGGTGACGTTGTCAAGGTCAAGTCAAGGTCAAATCGATTTTTTGAAATGAAACATTATATTTTAGATTCCAGAATCTAATAGCTGATAGCAAGAGTTTTTCAAAATACTAGAATAAAGTTATTTATCATTAATACTTTTCCAGTTTTAAGTTCAAAGTTACAGCACCGACGGCATTATAGCATTACGCATGCAAGGTGTCCGATCGACGGCTAAAATCTATTGAATGTATTTCAGAATCATGTCCTGAATAACATTTGTTAAATATTCAAGAATAAATACTCCACGCGAGCGAAAAACTGGAGATTTTTCCCGTCTACTGGAGAACTGGAGATTGGTCCCGAAAACTGGAGTCTCCAGTCGAAATCTTGAGATTTGGCAGCCCTGGTCCGCGCGCGATCCGGCGCTGCGGCTCGGCCGTCGAGTGTTGAACAGTAGTAAGCAGCGGAGGAAAAGTAAGCGGCACTTCAAAAAAGCCCATCGGCTTTAAGCAACTATTTCTGAGCACTGCTACAGAAGATGACATAATTTTATAAATGCGTAGAATTATTCATAGAATGCTGTAGTGTCAGTAATCGGGCTGCACAGTACTATTCACAATAGCGAATTCGGTCGCTTGCACTACACTAGATCAGTGCATACTAAAAGCTGCTTTACGTGAAATTAACAAAGTTAAATGTAAAAGTATGTAACTATTCTAAACG
>NW_017295941.1:27091-29887 GCF_001594075.2 Trachymyrmex cornetzi | reverse complement strand
AGTCTACGAAGAGAAGTGAGTTCGCAGTGAAGTTGCAGTGCAGTGTGGTGTAGTGTAAGAAAAATAGTTATAAATATTTAATAATGAAAACTCATCAAAGAAAGAAACTTCCCGCATCTTTCTGCAGACATTCGAAAAAGAAAACATATGTAAAGAGGTTCGTACATATAATGCATTTCTAATTGTTCCATTCACATCTAAAATGAAAAATGAGTAAATGTTAAGAAGACTCTACCTCAAATTTTGATGAAAATACACTCAATCAATGCGTAAAAATCAAGGTTTGTCAAGAAAGAAGCATCGTTCTAATCTATGAACAGAGATATTGATTGTTAAAGTTGAGGCTTATTCAGGTTAGGAAATCTCACAGCAGTGGTTCACTGCTTTAGCAAAGAATTTGTTGTTAATGCAGAGAACTTATGTTTTTAAAGCAGTGAATCTGTGTTTTTAAAGCAGTGAACCACTACTATGACATGTTTCCTAACTTAAATAGTCGTCGACTTTAACGATTACGATTTCGGTTCAAGGGGCAGAGCAACGCTTTTTTCTTATTAAATTGAGTGTATTTTTATCAAAATTTGTGGTGGCCATGATGTTTTTTACATTAACCAAAAATGCTTTGTGGACATGATATCTTTATTGAATAAAACAGAAAATTAAAGGGCATTCACAAACGCAAGATGTTGGTAGCTAATATTTTATATTTCAAATAAGAATTAAATAAACATTACGGCCTTAAATTAGGCCATCTTCTCTCATCATCATATCATGATAGACAACTTTATATACAAAATCTGTAGAAAAGATCAAGGAAAGGTTCAATCTGGAGTTATATGTGGGGGAAGTTATATTGAGTAAAGGAAAGTATGACTTGTAATCGTTCAGTATCACTCTGCTCAATCCATCAATTTGTTTTTTAATAAATATCTCTTCAGATGTGAATTTTTTGAGATCCACATCTGAAATGATGTTTATTAAAAAACTAATTGATGAATTAAACAAACAGGGTGATACTGAACGATTACTACAGTCATATTATCCTTTACTCAATATAACTTTCCCCACATAACTCCAGATTGAACCTCTCCTTGATCTTCTCTACAGATTTTGTATATAAGGTTGTCTATCATGATGACAGTTAACAGAACATCGTACAAGTATTTTGTTACAACAAGTCATCATATCTCGATATTATTCTACATAATTTGTTGGAAACACACAGATATTATATTTATTATATAACTTGACTCATGAATTATTGTAATTTATTTAAAAACATTCATGCTACAATTTGGAAATTTTGTGTGCAATTTACTATTAATGACGAACGTTTGGACTATCGGATTGATTGTAATAATAGGCATTCATTCCTGTGGATCATATAACTGGACATTTTTGTCTATCATCAGTATTTACTAGGGGAACTCACTTTTAATCATAGGTAATCAATTTGTAACAAACGTTTCCTGCGTAATTAATAAGTTAAACATAGTATAACGTTAAAACTCAAATTTACGGCTTTTACGTTGTACTAATGCGTTAAATTATGTTAAGAATTATTGTGCCACTGAAGATGGCCTAATTTAAGGCCGTAACGTTTATTTAATTATTATTTGAAATATAAAATATCAGTTACTAATATCTTGCGTGGTGTATACCCTTTAATTTTCCGTTTTAAATTTAAACCACGCATTGACATTTATTCTTTAATGAATCGTTAACAGAGAAGTTATCTGTTATGAAAGTATGGAAATATATTAGACCACAGGCCTGTCCGACCCTTTGCTCGTGAGTCGAAAACGCCTCCATCTCTCCGTCATCTCGGTACAGCTAGACGTAGCGAAAATAACAAAGGATAGGCGGCAGGGCTCCGCCCTCCGCCTCAATTCAATCCGAGTCATAGAATGAAGAAGCCGAGAGAGAACCCATTTCTCAAAATACAATTATAGTAGTTGTTTGTTATTTTGTTTATTATGCTCGCCAGTGTTACCCAAAATTTACAATAAAATTTAATCAAACGTTTCTACCTTTAATCTGGCGTCAACAGTGATTTTTACAACAACTTGTGATGATCAGATTAAAGGTGGAAATGTTTGATTTTATTGTAATTTTTGGATGTCACTGGCGAGCATAATAAACAAAATAAAAAACAGCTCTATAATTTATTTTGAGAAATAATCGAAATTTTTTTGAAAATTTAATTTAGTTTGCTCTAAAGCGTGCGCGTGTACATACAGAAAAATGCTACATATGTATAAATATGACTTGTTTTAAATAAATAATATGTGTATTTTAAAAGGGTATTTGATAATTCTACCGACAACGTTCGTGAATAAGAAAGAGCGCACTAAACTGAGTCGAATTGAATCCTTTACCATTTTGTAATTTTCGCAATAGTTAACAAGATATTAATTACTAAAATATTAGTTTTCAAGAATTTTTTACTCAAGTACTATCAACTTTACAGAAAAACAGCAAGAGACAAAAATTGTTAATTTAAATAAAGCTCTAGAAATTTTTTTCTGAATTTTTTATCAAACTTTTAATACTGCATTTTCTTATTAACAACTATTTTTACCAAAATGAGAAAATACGGTACTAAAAAATTCTGAAAAAATTCTTAGAGCCTCATGAAAAAAAAAAGACAATATTTGTCTCTTACTGTTTTTCTGTAAAGTTGATATTATTTGAGTAAAAAAATTCTTGAAAATCAATATTTTAATAATTAATATATTTTATAACTATTGCGAAAATTACAAAATGGTGAAGGACTCAATTCGACTCAGTTTAGTGCGC
>NW_017295941.1:25714-26496 GCF_001594075.2 Trachymyrmex cornetzi | reverse complement strand
CATGTAGTATTTCAATAGTGCCAGAAGCGTCTATTTTGTCGGTACTGATTCGTAGTATCATACGCATGTGTAATAGTTTGCCATAAATGCCAGAAGCGTCTATTTTGACGGTACTGGTTTATATTATTATGTGCATGTATTTGTTGTTATAAATGTCAGAAGCGTCTATTTCGACGGTACTGATAGAATAAATCTCAGAGACGTCTAATCAGACGATACTGACAAAAATATCAAAAGCGTTTGTCTTGACTGTAATGGCAAGATAAACGCCAGAAATGTCAATTTTGACGGTACTGGTTTGTATTATTATATGCATGTGATTGTTTGTTATAAATGTCAGAAGCGTCTATTTCGACGGTACTGACAGAATAAATCTCAGGGACGTCTAATCAGACGATACTGACAAAAATATCAAAAGCGTTTGTCTTGACTGTAACGGCAAATAAATGTCAGAAGTGTCTATTTTGACGGTACTCGTTTGTATTATCATATGCATGTTATTGTTTGTTATAAATGTCAGAAGCGTCTGTTTCGACGGTACTGATAGAATAAATCTCAGAGACGTCTAATCATACGATACTGATAAAAATATCAAAAACATTTGTCTTGACTGTAATGGCAAAATAAATGCCAGAAGCATGTATTTGAACGGTACTGGTTTGTATTACAAAAACTTGGATCGCAATGCAAGCTCTACAAGTATGCAGAGTGATGCTATTGTTGAAAGGTTTAAAAATAGCATTGAAATGCATGAATTGATCTATAGAACGATCATCGCCGAT
>NW_017295941.1:24604-25550 GCF_001594075.2 Trachymyrmex cornetzi | reverse complement strand
TTAAATACTGTAACTTTCAAGTCTCACATTTCAATAAGAACTTAATAAAAAAAAAATAGTTTTGAAAAGCTACACCAGCTGCTAAATTGTAGAATAACAATAGCATGTGTCATTGAAAAAAAAATAAATGTGACCTTGATCTGATCTTAGAGACGCCATCCAAGGTCAAACTAAAAATCAGTACATAGCTCCTTTAAAACCTTACAACTTTGGTATGAAACGTTTCATCTAAAAACGTTATTTAAGGCCCTAAGCATAAGGATGACCGTAACTGAGTCGTAGAACATGAATCATAGTCATAGGTCATAGTCAACGGACTATATTTTGGCGTACTATGTATGTACGCCGATACAAATACAATTCACATTTCTTTACGATTAGTTATAGCCATCTTTATGTTCAGCCCATAAATCCGGGGTCTTTTTGGATACCCTATATAATACATATGTTATACATATGTATGTGGTATATATGTATATGTATAACATACATTACATGGTCAATAGCCATATGCATAATTTTCGCTGTACGTCCATGAAATGTATATAAGTATAAAATATTCGAAGTGTTTAAGTAATTGTATACACTTATTGGTCAATGTATACATTGACTAACAGCAAGTTACAATAAGTATATTTTTACTAAGTGAACTCTCTGACTATGACATAAATACATCTTCGGATGCAAATATGTATTTGAAATACATGTATACACGTGTAATGTAATAACACTTTTTCCTTTATTCCCAATGCCATTTTAATTTAGGATGTAACGTGTATTGTCAACTCATAGATACATCACACATACATATGTATCTATTCCATCTCTTTTTTTACGTCTAATGGGTTTTCTACAATAAGCCATTAATCATATATCAGAAGTCAGATGCTAAAAATTGACAACTATAATTGGTCAATTTTTAGCTTCTGACTTCTGATTCATGACT
>NW_017295941.1:24097-24380 GCF_001594075.2 Trachymyrmex cornetzi | reverse complement strand
ACATAGTGGATATAAATTAGAAATACATTTTATGTTTTGTAATGTGTGTACATAATAATGCACATAAACTATCATTCTAATATTCACATGTCTCTTCATTATAATGTGTGTCTGTATGTTTGTATGTATGTAAGTATATATATTTATATTTATTATTTATATATATAGAAGTATATACATGCATACATACAGTGATGGGAGAAAGTTCGGCAACGGTCAAATATCTTGGAAAATAATGCTTATGGAAAAAAATGTTCAATACAAAAGTTTTAGTATATCAAGT
>NW_017295941.1:21027-23957 GCF_001594075.2 Trachymyrmex cornetzi | reverse complement strand
TGGTTACAAACCCTTTTTGCTTGAGATCTTCCTGAGTTACGAACCTTTAAAGTTTAAGTATCGCCGGCGCGTTATCTAAGGTATGCGCGCGCGCGCGCACGCACGCACGCACGCACATACACACGCACACACACAAACGCGCGCGCACAAGACTCACTTTGATCAAGCGTCTCGAAGAGGTGGATATCCGACCGTGCCACCTCCACACAGTATACCTTAGATAATGCATTTTCGTGTAATTTTTACCTCACGCCATAGACCTTTGTAAATTTTGTAAAAAATTTTTAGATTTGACGGATATCCATTTATGTCCGTATAACTCCGTAAAGTATCAGTCATATTGAAAATTTAATTATAGATTTCGAAAGTAGAGATTTCAACCTTTAAAATCCTTTTTTAATTTTTTGTCTGCGATGATTTTTCATTGAATTATGGTGTTCTGAATATCGCTCAATTTTTAGCGTGTTTGAAAGTGTTCCCTAGATTTTGTTGAGTAGTGTAGATACTGATGCGTCAGGATGTGGAATAGGGGCAGTCTTGTCGCAACATCAAAACGGAGGAGAGAAGGTGATTTCTTACTATAGTCGCGTCCTAAAACAGAAAGGAATTATTGTGTGACGCGGCGAGAACTTTTGGCCATTGTTGAAGCGATTAAATCATTTTACCATTATTTGTATGGTAGGGAGTTTGTGGTGCGGACGGACCATGCGTCGCTGAAATGGCTGATGTCCTTCAAAGATTTGGAAGGCCAGTTAGCACGTTGGTCGGAAAGACTTCAACAATACGACTTTCAGGTCATTTATCGGAATGGAATTCTTCACGGGAATGCAGATGCTTTATCCAGACGACCCTGTGTGGGTACTGAATGTCAGTATTGCGCAAGGACTGAGATCAAAGAGGCTGTAAAATTAGAAAATTCTGTTGCTCGGATTGTTCTTGGCTGAGGACAATGGTGAAACCTGGCGACAGGAACAGTTAGAGGATCCTAGTATTGCAATTATTCTCCAAGGAAAGGAGACTGGGATCCGTCCTTCTTGGCAGGAGATTGCATCCAGAGATGCTTCTGCTAAGATTTACTGGTCCTATTGGGATTCTTTAGAGCTTAGGAATGGTGTACTTTACAAAAGGTGGGAGGCACCAAATCTGAGAGATTCCATTGCTCAATTAGTTGTTCCTAAGGGACGGATTCAACAGATTTTGGAACAGGCACATGATTCTCCGTCAGGAGGACATTTTGGGATCAGTAAAACCTTAGAAAAAATTCGAAAAAGGTTCTATTGGGCGTCCTGTAAACAAGACGTTGAAAGTTGGTGTTAGTCTTGTAATATTTGCGTCGCAAGGAGTGGTCCGACGGGAAAAGGAAAATCTCCGTTTCAAATTTATAACGTTGGAACTCCGTTTGAGAGAGTTCAAATGGACGTGCTTGGTCCGCTTCCGACAACTCTTACAGGAAATAAGTATTTATTGGTCGTAGTTGACTGTTTCACAAAATGGGTAGAAGCTTTTCCTTTGAAAAATATTCGAGCAAAAACTATTGCAGAAACCTTTTTAAATCAAGTTATTTCAAGGCATGGCGTTCCTTTAGAAGTTCATACAGACCAGGGAAGAAATTTTGAGTCCAAGATTTTTTCAGGAATTATCGTGACTGCTTGGAATCAAAAAGACGAGAACGACTGCTCTACATCCCCAGTCGGATGGTCAAGTGGAATATCAACATCAAACAATTCTAAACTATTTAGCCAAATTTGTGACTAAGAATCAAAGGGATTGGGATCGTTGGATTCCAATGTATTTATTAGCGTATAGATCTTCAAAACGTGAAACTACCGGCGTAACACCGGCAGAATTGTATTTCGCTCAGGATCTTAGACTTCCTATAGATTTGCTTCGAGGAAATCCTCCTGTACCGAAAGAACAGTCAATGGATAGCTATTTAGGCAAGATTAAAAGGAAATTAGAGGGAATTCATGATCAGGTTAGGAATCGTGTTGATAAAATCTTCTCCCACCAAAACCTGGTATGATCAGAAAACCAGGCGAATTCATTTTGAGATAGAGCAAAAGGTTTGGTTATACAATCCTCGAAGAGTTAAAGGTAAAGCTCCAAAATTGCAAAGCAGCTGGGAAGGACCATACTATGTTGTAAAGAAACTCAGTGATGTCGTGTATTGTATTCGCAAGTCAAATAAGTGTAAAAATAAAATTGTACATACGGATAGGTTAGCACCTTATTGTGATAGACAAGAAGAAAGGGAGTAAATAAAAAAATAATAGATGAATGATCATTCAGAGCCTAGTATTAAGGGTCCAGTCTCGTTTGTTGGGTCGAAAAAATCGAAATTTTTTTGCGGATTTCGATAGCTGTCTAGAACGTTGTGCTAAAAGGGCAAATCGATATTCGTTACGATTCAAAAGTTATGAGTCATTGAGTCGACCCGTGCGGAGGCACGCATCGAGCGTCTCCCACGGGTACGAAAGGCAGAAGCGGCTGGAAGTTTGGAAGACTACAATCACCCCGCTCCTCTCGACCATCATGTGCAGGAATTGATCAGACCAATCTACGAAGACCTATCATCCAATGATTTGTTGGACCGTTGTCTTGAAAGATATACGCAAAACAACAATGAATGCTTCAACAAAACAATATGGCAGTTCGCTCCGAAACACACGTTTTGCGCTTCAAATATTATTACCATATCCGCATATCTGGCAACATATATTTTCAATAAAGGCTTTCATCCTATTTTGAAAATTATGACGATTATGGGCATCGTCATCGGTCCACATGCACACGAATATGCCAACCATCGTAACGAGGAACGTTTGAAAGACGCAGAGCGGCGAACGGCATTTGCTTCAATGGAGGAAAGAACGCTACGAAAAAACGAAAAACTCCATGAACAACTAAATTTTGAAGAAGCCGAAGGACTG
>NW_017295941.1:20763-20986 GCF_001594075.2 Trachymyrmex cornetzi | reverse complement strand
GTTTTTTTTTAAATACGCGTAATTGTTTTCTCCATGGAATAGACTACAATCATGTCGATATATAACATACTTTTTTTTAATCGCGAAAAAAGTAATGAAAAACATAGGTAAACATGAAAAAAAAATTTTGAACTGCCGCCATTTTGTAAATTTTTAACCGAATTAGTTTATTCTAGTCTATTCCTCAATGACAATCCTACTGAACAAGAAACGCATGACATTT
>NW_017295941.1:19929-20669 GCF_001594075.2 Trachymyrmex cornetzi | reverse complement strand
GTCCCGTGTCACGCCGCCGGAAATTGATCAAATGAGCTCAAATTTTTTTACAAACTTATTAAAAGTATTATAAATACATGTGAAAAAGGTTCAAGATGACATGTTCTTTACTTTCCCTATAAAAAATTCATGAAAAATGCCTGTTTTTTGACCCAACAAACGAGATTGGACCCTTAATTTATTCCTTATCGAAACAAAAAATATGTGATACTAAGATCTTTTTGTTAAGTTTCAGATTATGGTCTTCGGCCTCGTACATAGAATATCTGGCGTGCAAGGCGCACGATAAATAAAATATCGGCGGATATGGCAGTCTTGAGCGTTGAGAACATAACACCCGGCGTACACGGCGCATACTGAATAAGATGGCGGAGATTTGAAGCGGAATTGAAGAGATAAGCCTTCATCTCCAATTTATTCAAGAACTTCTTGAAGAAATATGTCTGGAACATTTTTTTGTCAAGAAGACCGTCTCGCCTGTGGTTTTTGATCCACAGTTTGTAACGATGCACCCCCAGAACTGCATCGTTCCCGGCAATGCCAACTCGCCGGATGCCGCTACGGTGACCCCCCGGTCACCGTACGCGATGAGAGCGCGGTGCGCTCAAAACATTTAAGAAAGTACAAACATAATTACAGGCCGCGCGAACTCGCAAGTCCGCGAAAATCCGAGCGTCGCCGAACGACGCCGAGCGCCGCAGCTCTCGCTCGTATTGTTCCACGCCGAGAGTCACCGAATG
>NW_017295941.1:16787-18587 GCF_001594075.2 Trachymyrmex cornetzi | reverse complement strand
ACGGCTTCTTATTTCCTACTCTTTAAGCCTTGAGTCTCTTTATTTCCGTGGCTCGGGAGTGCGCGTTACTATCCGAGTGCAATCTCGTGCATCGGGCGTAACAATATTTATATAAAATTCAGTTTGAAACATATACAAAAGAAACGATCCACTAAAATTTAACATAATTTAAACAATATATTTACCATAATTATATTATATATATTATATACCATAATTATATAACATATATTTATAAATTTAACATAATTTTTTAACATTTTCCAATAGCGATACATTTAGAGAAAAGTTTCTTCGATTAAAAAATATTTGTTTTAATCAGAGAAATGTATGCATTACTGCATAGGTTAAAGAAAACGCGATGAAAGAAATTATTCTCTAAATTGAACATCATTTCTTAAAATTAAATACATTTTTATTTTCCTCAGAGACACTTATTCACTTCAACGTAAAAAACCAACAAAAAACGATTTGTTCACTTTAGACAACTTTTCTGTAGGTGTAACTCATCGTACTGAAATCATCTTCAGTGATGCACATTTGACTCCCCGGCAACACGGAATCCAGCCCCACCACTTGTACCCCCACCAAGCAGACACCTACCGGCATCGAGTCGGCCGTCTTCGCCGCGAGAGCGAGCGAGACAGCGAGAGACAGCGCACGTTCTTCTCGCTCTACCAGTAACTCGTAAACACAAGCGAGTATTAGAGCGAAAAGGACGGCCGCTCTCTCTCGCTGTCTCGCTTTCTCTACTAGTCGCTTGTTATAAGCAACCGAAAACCGAAAATGTACTTTCTCGGGCGCTCGGCGTATTCCTGTACAGGGTATCCCTACCTTTTTTGCCAATCGCTTTTGTGTTGATAGAGCGCATTAAACTGAGTCGAAAAGTCCTCGACTATTTTGCAATTTTTTCGCAATAGTTAACAAGATAATAATTACTAAATATTGCAAAATATTAATTTTGAATAATTTTTTACTCAAATAGTATCAACTTTACAGAAAAATTGCAACAGAAAAAATTATTTATTTTCTTCTCATAAAGTACTGAGAATTTTTTCAGAATTTTTTAATACCGTATTTTCTCACGTTGATAAAAATAAGAAAATGCAGTATTAAAAAGTTGATAAAAAATTCTGAAAAAATTCTCAGAACTTTATGAGGAGAAAGTAAATAATTTTTGTCTCTTGCAGTTTTTCTGTGAAATTGATAGTATTTGAGTAAAACATTATTCAACACCAATATTTTGCTTAGTAATTAATTATTTAGTAATTAATATCTAGTTAACTATTGCGAAAATTGCAAAATGGTGAAGGACTTTTCGACTCAGTTTAATCCGCTCTATCAACACAAAAGTGATTGGCAAAAAAGATCGGGATACCCTGTACATTAATACGCCGAGCGGCCGAGAAAGTACATTTTCGGTTTTCGGTCGCTTATAACAAGCGACTAGTAGAGAAAGCGAGACAGTGAGAGAAAGCGGCCGTCCTTTTCGCTCTAATACTCGCTTGTGTTTACGAGTTACTGGTAGAGCGAAAAGGACGGGCGCTGCCTCTCGCTGTCTCGCTCGCTCTCGCGGCGAAGATGGCCGACTCGATGCCGGTAGGTGTCTGCTTGGTGGGAGTACAAGTGGTGGGGCTGGATTCCGTGTTGCCGGGGAGCCAAATGTGCGTCACTGATTGCCAGGGAGCCAAATGTGCATCACTGATCCAGGTTCTAGATTAATTAGATTAGTGTTCGGAATTAGTTGCTCATTTCGGACAGATTCCTCAGGCGACCCCCACTACCACTCGAAATTCGGCG
>NW_017295941.1:14185-15952 GCF_001594075.2 Trachymyrmex cornetzi | reverse complement strand
CCCCGTCGCGGCCGCTCGGACGTATTCCGAGGCAGGGCGCGGCGGGGCGTTGTCGAGGGAAGGAAGACCCTTAAAACCCGGAAGGAAACCGTACACCCGGCTTGGGGCGGCTTGTAAAATTGCCCCAAATTATGACGCATTGCAATGGAGAAAATTAGTAAGACCATTATGTCAGCAGCCGTGGTCGGATCCGGCAGCTGCCGGCGCGGGGGTGGTGGCAACCTGGCCGCTCCCGTGTCGTACCTGAACCTTATGGCCCAGGTCTCAAGCGACAGGCGCGCAGAGGGGTGCTCCGCAGGCCCCTCTGTGACGACGATTGCTACTGCGATGAACGGGGAGGAAACAGGGAAGTCAGTGGGGGAAGACTTCCTCTCGTTGGAGGGAGAAGACTCCCACCGATCCCTGGAATGAAACGGAGGAGGGTACCAAGTTACCGGTACCACCTGGAACATGGAGGCCGATATTTGCCTGGCGCTCACGCCACCCGAGCAATACACCAGGCTCTTTTACGGCGAGGAGGAGGGACTCAGCTCCTTGGAGCCGAATTCAGAGTCCCTTCGACTCAGAGGTGGAACAGGCGGTGACACGTCACCACCACCGCCACCCCCACCCCCTCCCCCTGTGGACGCTGAACATCCGGACACCTCGGGAAGGGGGATGGAGGAACTCCTTCCCACAGGAATCGACCCGGTCCTGCGTGCAGCAAGCCCGGGTCGCGGCGCAATTCGGTCGCCTCCGGGGACGGCTTGTCGAGGTCGGCGTCCACGGCCTCGATGACATCATTGGGAGGTGGGGGCCGCAAGCGGCCCATAGATGCCGTGGAGATCGGCTCCTTCAGCGAGAAGCAGATTAAAAGGACCAGGGGACGGCCCGCCCTGAACCCGGCAAACGTCGGGAAATATTCGGCGGCGGCCAGGGCCAAAAGGACTGACAGGGCCCAGGCGAGGCAGCTGAGGGATTACGAGATCATCTCTGATCCAGCGGTGGCCCCCTCCTCAGCATCGGCCAAGAGGGCTACCGAGAGGGCTGCTGAGCTCGCGGAGGAGTATGAGCAGCAGCCCCTCGAAACGATAGCGGCCGTGGCCACTAGAGAACTGGCCACGCTCGCAAAGGCCGTGGAGCGCTCTAGGACTATTAGGAGCGACATCGTGAGGGACCTGTGGGGAGTTTTTACAAAGCTCTCCGCAGCCCTCACGGCCACCATCAATCGGGCAGGAGATGCGTCCGATGGAGGCTCCACGGCCGACGAGGGTGTCAGCCTCTCTCCAGAGAGAGGGCCTGGGCGGAGGAGAGGAGAAGGCTAAAGGCCGAAATAGATCTCCGCCAGGAGAGGGAGAAGCGGAGGGAGGAGGCTAAACAGGGTAAGAGATCCCCCCGCCCCTCTTCCACTCCGCTTTATGATCCGACGCCGGCCACTAGATCCAGGGCCGGCACCCGTAAACCAAGTGGTCCCCCAGAGGAGCCCCCGACACCTGGGGCTACCTCCGGAGACGAGGAGGCGAGGGTCGTACTGACCGAGGAGGACCTGAAGACACCCTTCTTTAGGCCTCCTCTCCAGGGGGCTCAAAAACAAATGAACCCCTTGGCATCTGAAAGCGACCGGGCCTCGCCCGTCGACCGGGCACTCATTCCCCCTCTAAAAAGAAGAGGGATAAAAGGGGGAGGAGACTGGCTGGAGGCGGCAGTGAATACGAGGAGGAGGGGAGGATGGAGAGAGTTCTCTCAAGACTCCTTCCTCGCCTCCTCCGAGAAATGGAGGTGGTCCCC
>NW_017295941.1:13371-13670 GCF_001594075.2 Trachymyrmex cornetzi | reverse complement strand
GCCCGCGGGAAGGTAGGAGCCACCCCCAAAACATCTGGGGGCGGTTCCAAGAAGGGGTCAAGAAATGAGGGGGCGGCCGGGGGTGCCAAACCCTCCGGCCAAAAGCCTCCCCTCCCCAAACTCCGGGTGGTCACCTCGGCGGCGGTGACAATTACGTTCGCCGATCCATCATCGTACGCTGGGGTGGTTACCAAGGCGAGGTCCTCGATCTCTTTAAAAGACCTGGGGATCGAGGACCTCAAACCAAGGAGGGCTGTCACGGGGGCCCTCATATGGGAAATTGGAGGCCCGGACAAGAA
>NW_017295941.1:10471-12522 GCF_001594075.2 Trachymyrmex cornetzi | reverse complement strand
CGCCCCCCCCCGCCGATGATTCCCATATCGGCGGGGAGGGGTTCTTCCTCGTGGAGTGGGGTCCCATCGACGTCGCAGGGTGCTATTTCCCTCCTCGCCTTGGCAGGAGGGAGTACGAGGAAGCCCTGGAGTCCCTGGAGGAGCAAATCCATCGTCGCTCCCCCAGACCAGTCATCGTGGGAGGGGACTTTAACGCCCACTCTACAGAGTGGGGTTCCCCCTCCACAGACTCCAGGGGCGATAGCACCCTGCAGTGGGCGGCGAGACTCGGCTTGGTACTCTTGAACCAGGGCCGAGTCAGCATCTTCGTGGGGCCGCGGGGGGAGTCCATAATAGGTCTTACGTGGGCGACCCCCGCGTCGGCTCAACGAGTCAAGGGTTGGCACGTGGACACCGGCTCCTTAGGTGAACAATCCGACCATCGGATCATCCGAATGGAGTTGGTGCCCGCGCCCCCGGAGGTGCAAATCAGGCACCGCCGCCACAGAGAGGAACGTCGATGGGCCCTCAAGAAATTGGACCTCGACGGCCTCGAGGTCAGTCTGTTCTCCTCCACCGGAACGTTGGCCAGACGCTACGGTGGAGGAAGAAATGGACTGGCTCGGGGATGTTATGTCGCGCGCGTGCGACGCGTCGATGCCCCGCGCCCTCCCTATAAGCAGGAAGGCGGCCTACTGGTGGTCCGAGGAGCTGGCTGGGCTCCGAAGGACCGCCGTGGCCGCCCGACGCAAATACACCCGCGCCAGGTGGCGGGGCATCGACGCAGAGTTGGAAGTGGCTGCGGAGGGACTCCGCGACGCGCGGAGTGCCCTCCGTGTTGCTATAAGGCGGGCGAGGGCCAATGCCTGGAAAGAACTGGTGTCCTCCCTGGACAGGGATCCGTGGGGGAGGCCCTACAGGATTATGACAAAGAAGTTGCGACCCTGGGCCACCCCAATCACGGAGACCCTGGACGTACCGTTCCTCGAAGAAATGGTAGCCGCCCTCTTCCCCACAAGGGAGAGAGAAATCCTGGAGAGGGTGGGCCCGCCCGAGGGATGGATCGAGGAGCTGGGCGTCTCCGGGGAGGAGATGGCCCGGACCTTCGCCCGCCTTAAAGGTAGGCCCCGTGCACCGGGGCTAGACGGCGTGCCCGGCAAGGTGTGGGCAGCCGCGGCCCCGGTGATCGGGGAAAATGTGAGGCAGCTTTACACGAGCTGCCTCAGGGAAGGGGTCTTCCCCAGGTCGTGGAAGAGGGCCAGGCTTGCCCTCCTACGCAAGGAGGGCAAGCCAGCGGAGAGTCCCTCCTCGTATAGGCCGATTTGCCTACTGAACGATGTGGGAAAACTGTTCGAGCGTATCATAGCGGCCCGCATCGTCCAGTGTCTGTCCCGGAATGGTACAAACCTATTCGGCGGTCAGTATAGCTTCCGGGAGGGTCGATTAACGATCGTCGCGATCAAACAAGTTCGTGCCCTCTCGGAGCAACTGACCGCGGAGGGGGAGGTGGCGTTGGCGGTGTCATTAGACATCGCCAACGCCTTTAATAGCCTGCCGTGGGGCCAAGTGGTGGGGGCGATGAGAGAACACTTTCTCCTGCCTCTCTACCTGGTCGCCGTGGCGGAAAACTATTTCCGGGACAGACAGCTGAAGTTCCGAGATAAGTCGGGACTCCAGCAGCGGAGTGACGTATCGTGCGGCGTTCCGCAGAGGTCCGTGTTGGGCCCCTGCTATGGAGCGTCGCATACGATGCAGTACTCCGCGCGGCCCTCCCCCCCGGCTGCCACGTCGTGTGCTACGCGGACAACACGCTCGTGGTGACGGGGGAGCGACCTGGGGAAGAGCAGTCAACGCGGCCCATATCGCGGTGGCATGCGTCGTCGGCTCGATTAAGGAACTGGGGCTGAGGATGGCCCCCGCCAAGTCGGAAGCGTTATTCTTTCGTGATGGAATTGGCGGGGCGCCCCCTCAAGCCTTAGTCAAAGTGGACGGAGTCCGCATCCCGGTGGGACCCAACCTGAAGTATCTGGGTCTCACCCTGGATGGGCGCTAGGGTTTCGTCGACCATTTCG
>NW_017295941.1:9623-10273 GCF_001594075.2 Trachymyrmex cornetzi | reverse complement strand
GGCCTTGCGCGGGCCTACAGGACCGTGTCGAGTGACGCCCTAGCGGTTCTCGTGGGGTCCCCCCCAGTGGGGCGGTTGGCCGACGCATTGGCGGAATCGTACGCCAAGGTCGGGGCCATCAGGGGGGGCGTCGTAACCCCGGGAACCATCGACCCCATCAAGAGAGAAGCCCGTCGGCGGGTGTTCCGAGAGTAGTGCGACAGCCTGCGGAACAACCCACCGACAAACGGGAAGAGGACCACGGAGGCCATCCTCCCCTGCCTGGAAGAGTGGGTGGGCAGGGGATGGGGCGGACTCACGTTCCGCTTGACGCAGGTGCTCACCGGCCATGGATGCTTCGGTGAGTACCTGCATCGCATCGGGAGGGAGCCGACGACGCGATGTCACCATTGTGATGGGGCGCGGGACTCCGTGCAGCACACGCTGGAACACTGTCCAGCGTGGGCAGAAGAGCGCGGAGTCCTGCGCCAAGAGATCGGGGAAGACCTCTCCCTGCCGACAGTAGTGAAACAGATGTTCGGCAGGGAGAGTGCGTGGAAGGCCGTCTCCTCCTTCTGTGAGCGAGTTATGCTGCAGAAGGAGGAGGCGAAGAGAAGGAGAGAGAGGGCCCCCGGGAATAGGGGGCAACAGAGGACGGAATGGGGGGGGGG
>NW_017295941.1:8028-9478 GCF_001594075.2 Trachymyrmex cornetzi | reverse complement strand
CCCCTCTCCCTCATTCCCGAGGGGGACGGGGACGAGGATGAGGAAGATGCGGGCTGGGGGGGCGGGGGCGGCAATGGCCCCCCGTCCCCCCCGGCCGCGGAGAGCTCCGCATATCGCACGCGGAGCGCATTGAAGCGACAGCGGGTCGAAGACCCTCGCGGGTGACCCGCCGCCGGCTCAGGAATTGTCCCCCCGCCCGAGAGGTGGACAGGAGGATCAGGGTTAATTTTAATAACTCGACCATTGCTCCTCCCGTTCTGCCGCGGGCGGGGGACCCGCCGAACACCAGGCGAGGAGAGACGCGGACGCTCCTCCTCTTACAACGAGGAGCGCCCGGGGGGGTTGGGAACCGCGGCGGGGGCCAGGTTCCCAATCCAGCCTCCCCAAAGCCATCGGGGGGCAGGGTGCGGGGTGCGATGTCCCCTCCCGCACCCATAACACGAGAGGAAGCACACGCGTCGCCTGGGACCGACATAGTCCAGGCGGGTGCGAGCCGGCAGCTAAGCCGGCGGGCCAGGGGGGCTCCCAGAAGTATGCTGCACGCGTTACTGAGAGTCCCTCAACATCGGACACCCGCAGTGGTTTTAGTGGGTATGCCCCCTTCCGGTTAGGTCGGGGGTGAGTCCCACATAACCCGGCTCCCCTCCCCCGGGGGGATTCGGGCATGCGTAATGCATTTCCACTACGTCACCAAAAAAAAAAAGTTTCATACAACAGTATAGTTTGTAATAGCGTTGAACATGTCGAATTTTGTGCCTGGAAACTACGATTTGCGGACAGCATTGATTTTCTGTTACTATTTGAAGAAAATTGCTGCAGAATCGCATCGAATGCTTGTCGAAGCTTATGGTGAGCATGCTATTGGTAAATCACAGTGCTTTGAGTGATTTAAAAAATTCAAAAGTGGCGATTTTGACGTGAGAAACGAAGAACGTGGAAAACCACCGAAAAAGTTTGAAGACAACGAATTACAAGCATTGTTGGATGATGCTCAAACTCAACAACTCGTAGATCAATTGAATGTGACACGAGAAGCCGTCTCCATACGTTTGAAATCCATGGGAAAGATCCAGAAGATGGGAAAATGGGTTCCACATGAACTGAATGAAAGACAGAAAAACCACTTGCGAAATACTGCTCGCCAGATACAAAAGAAAGTCATTTCTCCATCGAATTGTGATTGACGATGAAAAGTGGATAAATTTTGAGAATCCTAAGCGTAAAACATCATGGGTAACTCCAGGCGAACCATCGACATCGACTGCACGGCCAAATCGCTATAGACGGAAGACAATGCTCTGTGTTTGGTGGGATCAGAAAGGTGTGATCTATTATGAGCTGCTAAAACCTGGCGAAACCGTTAAGGGGATGGAGTGTCCTGTTTTACCATTTAATTTTTGAAGACTCTTTTCTCTTAATTGTGTTTATGGATTGAAAAGTCCTTCTCCAC
>NW_017295941.1:6046-6282 GCF_001594075.2 Trachymyrmex cornetzi | reverse complement strand
CTTAAAACCGGGATCCCCATCTTTTTTGGACAAATATAATATGTAAAATATATGTATGTTATACATATACATAGCATATATAACATGGCTATCAGTTATGCGCATAATTGTCATACGACGCTATATGTCTACAATGTGTATATATCACAATCAAAGTGTTAACTTTAATAAATGTATACACTTACTAGTCAATGTTAACATTTACTACAGCAGGCTACAGTAAGTGTATTCTTTTA
>NW_017295941.1:5097-5324 GCF_001594075.2 Trachymyrmex cornetzi | reverse complement strand
AAGAGATAGAAGTTACTTATGCTTAGATATTCATGTAGATATAATATAGACATATTGAGTATTAGAATTATATTTTATGTGCATTATATATGTGTGTGTGTGTGTATGTATATATATACATGTATATACGTACACACACTATACACTCATAAAAAAGTAATGTAAAATAAATAAAATGTAATGTTTCGTGTAAATTGATATAGGGAATATCTGCGTAAATAGCGTAG
>NW_017295941.1:1997-3572 GCF_001594075.2 Trachymyrmex cornetzi | reverse complement strand
TAATGTAGGAAACGGAATAAAAATATCGATAATTAATCGATCGAATTTCCTGCATGATCATGTTAACCCAGAGGGCGTAGCCCTCTATAAGCATCTTATACATTGGAAATGAAAACCTGTAATATCGACCTTGATTAACTTCGACCGTCGCTCCAGCATCCCCTTAATACTGAATGCTACCGACAACAAGTGATCAATTTGTATCAAGCTTCGCGTGAAAAACGACCGGAATATCAAAAAAGGCAACACAGAGTGATATTGCTTCATGATAATGCACCATCACACACAGCAAAACTGGTCAAGGAAATAATTAAGGCGTTTGATTGGAAAATACTTTCGCATGCGGCTTTCTCACCACACTTGGCTCCGTCCGATTACTATTTATTTGCATCGATGGGACACGCACTTGCTCAGCAGCGCTTCACTTCTTACGAAGATGTACGAAAATGGTTAGATGACTGGTTTGGCTCAAAAGAGCAACAATTTTTTTGGTGTGGCATCCACAAATTGTCAAACAGGTGAGAAAAATGTATAGCTAGCTATGGGCAATACTTCGAATAAATTATTTTTTATCATTTTCATGCAATAAACGTGTATTTTCTAATAAAACTTCCTGTTTCATATTTACATACCTAGTATGTAGGAATTAAAATAATTTTAAAAAAGTTTCGATCTTTTTGAAGCTTGCAAATGTGAATTCCCTCTTAATAAGCAACGAGCGACTAACGAAACCCTTCGATGGTCACTAAGAGTCATTAACTTGACAATGTGGGTGCGTTCTTTTAGACATCTGGTACAGCAGTTCTTGCCGTAATTCGTTCTTCTAACCCAACTGCGCAGTCGACTGCAGCGCAGATTTTCGTTCTTTTGTCAATGGATGCGCAGTGGATACGCGGAGGATTAGAATTAGCTGCACAGCCGGCTACGGATCTAGTGTGATCGTAAAAAGACCGACAGTATAAAGAGTTGCAAGAGAAATTTATTAAAATGGGTGATAAAAACGTATTCTTTTTATGTTGGGGTGTCGCCATCAGATGAAAGGAAAGTATTTACCATCGACGCTTCAAAAATACAAGAGTTCCTGATGGATTGTAAGTTTTGAATTGTGAATATAATTTATTGTGTGCAAATTTTATATGTAACGTTGTTTATTCTTTCGATCCAGCTAATGTGAAAGATGTACAAACGTTTCTTGCTAGTAAGAATCTCACTTCCAATACCGAGAAAGCAATCATATTGGGAGGTACATACGGGGCTCGAGAGGGTTGTCGACCCTCCACCCAACCCCGGTGTCATAAAAATTCCCGGTCCCTCCGAGGGCAGAAGTTATTAATTTTCAAAAATTCATAAAGGGAGTGGGGGATTGGTACCTATGGGGCTCGAGATGGTTGTCGACCCTCCATCCAATACCGATGTGACAAAAATTCCCGGTCCCTCCGGGTAGAAGTTATTAATTTTCGATAATTCAAAAAGGGGGGTGAGGGGATGGTACCTATGGTGCTCGAGAGGGTTGTCGACCCTCCACCCAACCGCGGTGTCATAAAAATTCCCAGTCTCTCCGGGGGGGGGGGGGGG
>NW_017295941.1:1268-1883 GCF_001594075.2 Trachymyrmex cornetzi | reverse complement strand
TCCCTTATGGATACCCCGCCTTAGGCACGTATGTAAGCGGGGTTATGTGGGTGTCTCCCCTATTTATCGGGGCATACCGACTAAACCACTGCAGAAATTCTGTCACAGACGGAGAATCTTTGTAATTTGCCGGGCTCTTCACTGCTGCAGTACAACCGACAAACCTCACTGCTAGGGGCACTTGAGTGCCCTCCTTGCTACTCCATAATGACGGTGACGTGACGCCGCCCCTTAATCCCCCAGTTTATGAGACGTATCGACCCACCGCACTACAGGCGGGAAAGGAGGGGGGGCGAGGGCTACATCCAGCCCAACCCCCGGTCCCACCCCCGTCCGGTCGGCCCGATTGCGCGGATTCTCTCCCCGTCGTCACGTCGTTCATGTTCTTCCTTGCAGGCCATTACCTCCCCACAGAAGGCAATGACCGCTCCCCTCTTCTCCTCGCTCTCTGTCATCGCCCTGACCACAGCAGGCAGAGAGAGGTCGTTTCCAATGGCACGTTTAAGGGTCTCCCTCTGCGGCCTCCAAGTGGGGCAATGCTTCAGCGTATGCCGCGAATCATCCAAACTGGAGCTGCAGTGCCAACACCGCTCGCTGGGCTCCTTCCCAATGCGG
>NW_017295941.1:415-1004 GCF_001594075.2 Trachymyrmex cornetzi | reverse complement strand
TCAGCGTGTATGCTAGTGAGTAGTTCCATCGGTGGAGTACCGGCAAGCGCCGTCACCGCCGCAAATGACACGGTTCAGTACGCTCTCACCGTTCTCGCCGCCATTCTCCGCTGTGCAGCGTGCATCGTGGCCTGTATTGTCCTCTTTTTTCGAGCTCCTCATGCCACACCGGGGCGACGTAGAGCGCTACTGAGTTCACTACAGTGGTGAACAGGCGTCGGACCTTGCCCTCCGATCCCCCGATATTCGGTAGTATGCCGTTCAGGCTCATCGCAGTGCGCTCCAAACGTGGAGCCATTCTACGGAAGTGTTCTTCAAATCTCCACCTCGGGTTCAGGATTAGACCCAGGTATTTTATATTTGTCCCGATTGGGACCGATTGCCCCGCCACTATCACTTCAGCACTTGGCAGTCTTCCGCTCCTCCCTTCGTGGAAGAACGTCGCCTCCAATTTCCGGAGGGCAATACGGAGGTCCATATCCTGGGTCCGTTGGAACACACAGTCCAGTGCGTAATTCGCCCTCATACACGCTTCCTCCCCGGCGGCCAGAACGATGGTGTCATCGGCATAGCACACCATTGCGCAGCC
>NW_017295941.1:0-395 GCF_001594075.2 Trachymyrmex cornetzi | reverse complement strand
CCGCCACGTGGTGAGGGGGCTCCCCCGTGGATCGTTTCGGCGATCCACTGGGGTCTAAGGCGGCCTGTACGGACTCCTCCGTTAGATAGGAGGAGTCTGCACAATCGGGTCCGGCACCCCAAGGGGGCTCACTCCTCGGAGTGGGCCCCTGGGAGAGCCGCTCCGTACGGAGCGTCTCTCCACTGTGCCGGTAGGGGATGGCAACCCGACTTTATTGCCCGGTGGCACGGCGCCGACAGGGGGAGCTTTGCTCCCTACCCGTACGGGATGGTGGGGTTTCGACCCCCACTGCGAGCGGGGTGTCCCGTGGGGCCCTCCCTCCCTTGTGGGGTGGGGTGGTTCTCTCGGGCCCCCACGAGCAAAAAGGGTCGACGCGGGTGCTCCCGCAGACGCAG
>NW_017295940.1:289-774 GCF_001594075.2 Trachymyrmex cornetzi | reverse complement strand
TTGGAGATTGTTTCTCTTATTTTCATTTTTACATAAAAATGAATTTTCAATGCAAAAATGAAACCGTCGGTTGGACACCTTGCGTAATGCTAATGTCGGCGGTACTGTAACTTTCAAGCCTTATAACTCGCAAAGTACTTAATAAAAATGAACTTAATTATAGTGTTTTGGAAAGCTCTCGAGGTAAGATACAAAAATATGTAATGAAGAAGGGGGGTTCCATTAAAAAAATTCATGTTGACCTGACTTCCCCCGTGAGTGGGGAGCCTTGTCGTGGCACGGATGCTCACCCGGGACTCTCTATGGGGGCCCCGGGTGCCAATACTCCACAGTACGGAGTCCCTCGTTAGATAGAGAGACTCTGTACGCTAGGGTCCGGCGTCCCAAGGGCCTCCCGCACTTCTCGGAGTGGGGAAGGCCTGGAGGAACCATCCTTTGCAGGATGGGGAATCACTACGCCGGTAGGAGAAGGCAACTCTGACTTC
>NW_017295940.1:0-239 GCF_001594075.2 Trachymyrmex cornetzi | reverse complement strand
CCACCACGGCCCCCGGGCCCGCGTGGGGCCCTCCCCTTCCCCCCTGGGGGATGGGGTGGTTCCCTCGCGGGGACTGGAACGACGACGCAGCAACATCGCTGCAGGCGGGCTCTGCCTTAGGGCATCGAGCCCACGCCACCGAGGAAAGCGAATGCCTGGTGGGGTATTAACCCCATTGCACCCAAGCATTCACCACCAGGTTTGCTCCGGTGGGCGGTCGTTCTTCATGAACTACCGCC
>NW_017295939.1:212819-213239 GCF_001594075.2 Trachymyrmex cornetzi | reverse complement strand
ATCCCCCTCGCCCCGCATTCCCCTCGGAGTTCCCGAGTTAGAACTCTCATACTATTACTACTTATGTTTATACATGCATACATATGTTTATACATACATACATACATAGGGTAAAAGCAGGGATTATGGAATAGCTTTTTTTAAATTAACGTTGCTCCAATATAAATGCATATGAAGACAGGGTGAGGGAGTGACGTTACAGGGTGAGAGGCGTGACATTATAAGCGGTACCGTCACAGGGGTAGAGGAGGGGGTGACATCATAGGAGGTAATGTCACGGGGTGAGAGATGACTTCACGGGGGTGTGCGATGATAACGTCGCGGGGAGAGGAGGGAATTACAGGGCCCGCGGAGGCGTGGTATACCGTCATCGCGGCGCGTTATTAGATGCCGTCACGCGGGGTCAGTATTCGCCGGGCG
>NW_017295939.1:192371-212656 GCF_001594075.2 Trachymyrmex cornetzi | reverse complement strand
TATATATATATATGTATGGTTTATAGCAATAATTTGAAGTTTTTTTCTAAAAGTATACTCTAATAGAATATAGTTTCTTATTCTATTTTAACAAGAGCGCGGTGTAACACGATACCGCGCGAATAAGGAAGGAAGGAAGGAAACAAATAATTGCGGACAACGAAGTAATCTGTATATATTTATTTATATGCATATGTATATATGTATATGTATTTTTATGATTTAATTAACTTCTCCTCCGCTCGAATATAACTATAATGTTATCGCCCTCACAAATTTATATGTGACGACGCGCTGTAATGAAAAAAATAAACGAATAGGTCATTTACAGAGAAAAATTTTTCACAAGCAGATATAAATGAAATACTTATGAACGTGTGAAGCTACAGAACGTATGAACCTTCCGAGCCACTTTCAAACCTTATCCCCTCTATCTAACGCTACTGTATGCAACCGAAAGCCTTTGTTTATCCATTCCAACATCTCCTTTGTAAATAAGAATATCCAGTATATAGCACTGACATGTAAAAATCGTTGACGTTACAGCACAATCCTCCGCATATTTAATATTACTCATTTATTTTTTTGAACAAATCGGACAACGAGTAATATTACGTGTTAACACATTCCTGAATCCAAGTTTCCGGTTGCGAACTAATTGCTCGATCGATAGACATTTACGGTTAGCCATTTTACACAGACTGACTTTGCGCGATCTCCGTCAGTATTTATATTTTCATTCCCACTCAACAAAAGTAAAAATGCAATGTTTGCGAAAACATGTCGCAACATGTTTCGCGATGACATCATCATTTTAACACGTGCAAAAGTGCACCCCTTACAATAAAAGACGCATCCGGTGATGACATCAATGTAATTTAATACAGTAAAAAAAATGCAACTTTTGCAAATATATAACTTGTCAACGTAATATAAGACATTTTTTCAAGGACATTAACATATTCGGGGATGACATCATCAATTTAACACCTGCAAAAATGTAGGGGAAAGTTGCTGAATGCGTACCACTTAACGTATTTTTTATTATATTTCTCATTTAGAACTGATTTGTGTGCAAATGAAGATTAGAAATTGTACTTTGATATTTCAAGTACCTATTATTACACGTTTTATCTTCTATCAATATCAAATTAATTCACTGGGAGTCTTTTTGCAACATGCTGCAAAAGGTCCGATTTAGGCAACCGGTCGCCTAAATCGTACCTGTAAGTATCCTAAATCGTACTGTCTTTGAAATTGACAAAATATAATATTATTTCTAATTATTCTTATACAGGCGTTTGGAAACATTGCTCGAATGCATCATGATTGTTTTATCTTTTATGTTGTTCCAAAGCAAAGACAAAATGATGCATCCGAGGCACCATAACCTAAAAGGCTGCGATTCCGAATGAAGCCATATATAAGAGGTGGTACGATTTAGGAAACTTAATCGATTTTATAAAAATATTTATTTAATCTTTGTAATGGATGTAAATATGTATATCAATGAATGTAAAATATTCTACAATAAACTTTCTTTTGTGAAAATATAACAATTCAGAATAAAATTATATCATTACATTACTATCGGCTATATAAATTGATCAAAAATTAACATTTGTTATATCTGATTTTTTAAAATGTTGTTTGCACGCACAAAATAAGGTATAGCCTGTTGAATTTTTGTCTACATTACTCATTTTTCATTTAGTTCATATTTTTGTCATTAAATGTTGCTTATATTACGTAATAATATGAAATATCGACGAGGTACGATTTAGGTGACCAGTACGCATTCAGCAACTTTCCCCTAACATTTGCAAATATACAACTGCTACGTCAGCGTAATATAAGAAATTTTTTCAAGGACATTAACATGTTTGCAAAATGCAACATTTGCAAATATACAACTGCTTTGTTAGCGTAATTTAATATTTTTTCAGGAGCACTCTGATACATTAATAAAAATAGCTCGCATAATGATATAAAAATGACAAGATCCGCGTCATTAGTCAATCTAACAGCACAAGTGACAACATGGAGCGTGATTTGATTGAGCAAGCTACCCTGCTTAATACAAGAGAAGAGTATGTCTCGTGGGAACGTTGCGATGAATTTATAGAATCTCTGGAAGAGCAGAGCCGTATCAAACGCACGTGATTATCGATTGGTAATAGACAATCAGTGATTGCATGTATCGCGCGACTTGAAAGCTTGAAAGATTCGGTGCGCGGACGATTCGTGCATGTTGGCGCAGGATATGGACTTCGATGACGCGAGATCGAAACGGCGTTCGAAAGCCGTATTCTGGCGGGCGCGGTAATAAACTCCAATCACATCGAGCCTCGGCGATTTCTCGAAGACGCGAGTGAAATTATGCTTGAGCGTGTACAGAGTATCATGCAGAGATATGACTCTATAAAAATAAATACAGTATTTAACGGTGAGTTCGTGGCTGGTGATAAACGCGCGAACAAGAGCATCGCCACGCGGAACTATGAACTATACCGATACATTGATTTGCGTGAGTGATACATGACGTGCGTCGTCGAGCCTATCCAAGCATCGTTGGAAGAATTTCAAGAACGCGACAGCGGATGGGCACTGTCGCGTATACTAAATTTGGTGGTGAACGCGAATAAGCACAATCCTCTGCGCGCGGGATGTCATATCAAATTCCCGCTAGAAATTATGCTAAAAAGAGCGATTATCAACGTGCAATCCACAGACAATGCGTGTTTCGCGTGGTCGGTGGTTGCCGCTCTGCATCCAGCTCAAAAACATGTGGAGCGAGAATCATATCCGCACTATTCGTCGATACTTAATCTCCAGAATATTCAGTTTCCGATGATACTGAGCCAGATTAAGAAATTTCAAGCTCTAAACGACATTTCCATCAATGTCTACGCTATCGAGAAGGGGATTGTACAGATACGACTCGCCGGCCGAAAGAAGAGCAGGCACATAAACCTCTTGTACTTGGAGCACTACAGCGCGGGACATTTCGTGCTGATCAAGGACCTGTCTCGCCTTGTCAGTTCTCAACTTAGCAGAAAAAAGAACAGGAAATATTTCTGCGATAGGTACGTAATAATAATAATAATAATAATAACAATAATAATAATAATAATAATAATTGTTTCCAGATGCCTCCACTACTTTGACTCGAGCGCAAAATTGGAGTTCCACAGCGAAGATTGTGGAGAACTAAATGATTGCGCAATCAGATTACCGAGCGAAGACGACAAATGGCTGAGCTTCCGCAACCACTGCAGGAAAGAGCGCGTCCCATTCGTAGTCTACGCCGATCTTGAGTGTGCGTTGGGGAAAACGGATAGCGGTTCACAATCCGCTACGCATACGTACCAACATCACAATGTCTTCAGTATCGGGTATTACGTGCAATGTTCCTACGACAGCTCACTGTCGGGCTATCGTATTCGCCGCGACAAAGACTGTATAGAGTAGTTCACGGAAGAACTTTGACAGTTAGCACATACTGTACAATCAACAATTTCAGCCAATGTTCCCATGGCAGATTTCACGCGCGACGACTGGGAAAATTTTAACAGCGCCTCGCATTGTCACGTGTGCGAAAAACCTTTCACACCTGACGATACGCGGGTACGCGATCACTGCCATCTCATCGGGCGATACAGAGGCCCCGCGCACTCAAATTGTAATCTAAATTACAGAGATTCGCGTTGCATACTCGTAGTTTTTCACAATCTATCTGGCTATGACGCGCATTTTATTATCACGGAAATTGCAACTGCCTACGAAGGACACGTAGATCTACTTCCAATAACTAAAGAAAAATATATATCTTTTACTAAACATGTCGATAGTACAAAAAAATTGATTAAAAAATTGTGTGCAATTACGTTTCATAGATTCATATAGATTTCTCGCTTCAAGTTTAGACAAATTGGCATCTTTTCTCAACAATGATAAGCTACGGGTATTGCGACGCGAATTTTCCAATTTATCCGAAGAAAATTTTAATCTTTTGACTCGAAAAGATGTCTTTCCATACGAGTACATTGACTGCAGTGAAAAATTGAACAAATTACGGTTGCCATCTCTTGAGTCATTCTACAGATCATTGACGGACAGCACGGTATCTGAGAGTGATTACGCGCACGCCGTCAATGTGTGACAGCCGTTCTCCATCCAAACGCTCGGCGAATATAGCGACTGTATCTAAAAACAGACGTATTGTTGTTGGCCGACGTCTTTGAAAATTTCCGCGACAGTTGCATCGCGAGTTACGGGCTCGACCCCGCGTACTATTACACCTTATCTGGCTTCACATTGGATGCCATGTTGAAGCATACGGGTGTAAAATTTGAACTGCTGACAGACATTGACATGGTCATGTTTGTCGAGCGCGGTATACGCGGTGGTCTGAGCCAGTGTACAAACAGGTACGGGCGAACCAACAACAAATACATGCCGTCGTATGATCCATACATCATCGTACTTGATGTATTATGACGTCAACAACCTCTACGGCTGGGCAATGTGTCAACCATTGCCTTACGCCGAATTTCAATGGGTCGACGACGTGCACAATTTTGATTTTACGACCATCGCGTTAGATTCGCCGACAGGCTATATTCTCGAGGTGGACTTGGGGTACCCGCTACATCTTCATGACGCGCACACTGACCTACCGTTCTGTCCAACGCGCGAGAAACCACCCGGCAAGCGCGATGACAAGCTCCTCGCAACATTATGCGATAAACAGCGTTACGTCATACATTATCGCAACCTGCAGCAGTGTACTCTTCACGGCCTCCGTGTCGCAAAGATTCACCGTATACTGCAATTCGCGCAATCTCCATGGCTTTGCGATTATATAGAATTAAACACAAAATTTATAACAATGGCCAAAAATGATTTCGAGAAAAATTTATACAATCTGATGAATAACGCAGTATTTGGTACAACCGTGGAGAATGTGCGCGATCGCATCGACGTAAAATTATTAACAAAATGGAAACATAGATACGGTGCTGAGGCAATGATCGCCAAACCAAATTTTCACAGTCGCTGCATCTTTTCGGAGAACCTGGTTGCGATAGAACTGCGTAAGCTCGAGGTGAAGTTCGACAAGCTGATATACGTGGGTATGTGCATCCTCGATATATCGAAAACATGTTTATACGAATTTCACCACGAGTACATGGCACCGCTGTTTCGTGAAAAATGTAACATTATGTATACTGACACCGACAGCCTCATATCGTATATCACGTAGAATTTGACGATATCTACGATGTTATGAAACGCGATATAAATAGATTCGACACGAGTGATTACGCAGTGGACAACGCGTAGAGTATTCCGCTCGCGAATAAAAAAGTTCCAGGCCTTATGAAAAACGAGAACAATGGCACCATTATGACCGAATTCGTAGGGCTTAGAGCGAAAATGTACGCTTTACGTGTACAAGGAAGACGCGAAAAAGGCAAGGGTGTCAAGAGCAGCGTTGTGGCAAAATCCATAACGTTTAAGGATTACACATGCTGCTTGAACGATGCAATCGAAATGACGCGCAGACAGTCATGTATAAGATCCAAACTGCACGAGGTGTACACGATATCGGAAATAAAAATCGCTCTAAGTCCGCACGATGATAACCGGTATATCGTATCAGGTTCCACCGACACACTGCCATGGGGGCATTACAAGATGTAAATAAAATACAATTGTATTATATATAATATGTTTAATACTTATAAAATGTATAATATAATATGTATAATATGCATATATTATGTGTAATATGTATAATATGTATAAGACGTATACTATGTGTAGTATGTATAATATAATATGTGTAATATGTAGAAATAATATGTATAATATGCATACTATGTGTAACACACATTTATAATGAAAAGTATATAATATTTTTCAATATATTTTTATATATTTTTATAGAAATTTATATATATATCGGGCATTCTTTGTCAACGGGAGCCCCCAAAATTGGGTTTGACGTAGAGGGTTCCACGACGGCTTAAAATTTAAATATTTATGTCTGTTTTTAAATGCAAAGTGGCAAACTTCAAAATTCAAAATGGCGGATCCAATATGGCGGACAATGTACTCAAAATTACATAAATTCATTATAATTATAAAGGCATAAGACCACGAACGCCTGATATCTTTGGCTAAAAATTATTATATTTGATAAAAAACAATTAATAGACGTTTCGGTCTTCAATGAGACCTTCTTCAGTATTAGAATAAATTAAATGTGTTACGCATAATAATTACATGATATAAGACTTAAAATTAGATTCTTACAATATAAGTATTATTTTGGCTATTACAAAATTCCGTCAATACTATAATCGCAAAAGTTTTTTTCTCCTCCCTTTCTCAATTCTTACTGAATGTGATTTATATTCTCGTTTAAACGCAATGTTTCCATACCAGTTTGTTAGTCTGAGTAGATCTTGAACAGTATACCATGAACGATATGTACGCAATTTCTCTCGATGTATGTCCACACAAAAATTCCAGTTTCTATTAGATAATATATACAAATGTAATTTAACTAAGACAATACATCGTGTATTAAACACATTAGTTATCTTATAAAATATTAGAAATTAATCAATCGGATTTAATTTACTAAATTATAATTAAAAAATAAGTAACAAAAAAAAACGCAATATAGTAGTCTTATAACAATATTTAAGCAATTATTTTCCGATATATGTTCAAACAAAAGATCAAGTTTCTATTAAAAATATTTACAATTGTAATTTAATTAATAACGTACATCCTGTATCGAACAAATTGGTTATCTTATACAATATTAGAGTAATTCAATCGGAATTAATTTAATAAATTATGATTAAATAATCTAGTCAAAAAATACACTAAATAGTTGTCTTATAAAATAATCGGAATACTTAGTCAGATTCAATTTCCTACATTGTAATTAAAAAATATAGTTAACTAATTGTCAAAAGATAATAATAATCCCAATAGCTTTTAATATAAATAAATATTTTAATAGAATACCTGTGTCGAAGATGAGAAGATTTGCAATCAAGAACGTGGAAAATTCATGTGATCTCAATCAATGCTAAAACAGTTATATTCACATCTGTACAAATCTGACAGTTTATATACATTCACTGAGTCAGCGATAGAAAGTTCTAGAATCATGTAGAGGACGATATGTTTAATAACGGAAAGTATGATTCGGATAACATTTCAGTGTCATTTTGTTTATTGATTCCTTTTCTTTGTTTTTTAATATAAATCATTTCTGAAGTGAATCTTTTTTGAAAGAAAGATTCTGTGTCCAAAATTTCAATGTTATCCCAATTAAATTTGTGTTCATATTTGATTTGTTGCTGTGCTATTACATTATGCACTGTGTTAGAATTGGAAGTATTTGATTTATGTTCTTTTAGTCTCGTTTTTATTTTTCTCTTAGTTTGTCCGACGTATGAGAATTCACAATTTAAGCAATTAATTTTATAAACTACGTTACATTGTTCCATTTTATCTAGTTTGTCTTTACCTGTTTTGATTATTGAATTTAATTTATTCATAGGTTTATACGCGATTTTAAAATTATTTTTTTCCGTAATTGACTTAAATTTTTCCGAGATGTTTTTTATGTATGGTACCGTAAAATATGTATTAATAGAATTATCGTTGTCTGAATTTTGAAAATTGTTATCGTATACATTCTTTCTTTTAGCAAGACATTTGATTCTTTTGTTAATGGTATTAAAAATTAAGTCTAATGGATAGTCATTGTCAAGTAAAGTACTAATCATTAATTCTATGTTCTTATTATGAAATTCTGAATGTGCAAGAAATAGAATTCTGTCAAATAGGCCGATAATAACACCTTTTTTATGTTCAATCGGATGATTCGAATGAAAACTAAGATAGCGTCCAGAATTCGTCGGTTTTTTATAATTGTTAAATCTGATCTGTCCTTCTTTAACATACACAGTAACATCTAGAAAATTAATCGAACCCTCATGATTCCGTTCGCAAGTAAATGTAATCCTGTCATGAAAGGAGTTAAATGTATCTAATGTCTCGTTGATTTGATTTTTTGGAATTGCAAGAATAATATCATCCACATATCTATAATATAGTGGAATGTTAAAATTTAATTTAGAAATCACATCCTCCTCCAGGTCCTGTACTACAATGTCAGCTAAAATGGGAGATAGAGGAGAACCCATAGACATGCCAAAAATTTGCTTAAAATAACTATTGTCAAATTTGAAATATGTGGAGTTAAATATTAATGAAATGGCTTTAAAAAATTCATCCTTAGGTATTTTTGTGTTAATTGAGATGGCATTCCATCTTGCATCAATACTTTTTATAATCTGACATCGGATTCGTATTCAACGACCCCGAAAACCCCCAAGTAACAAATTTTAATAAAATTGAGAATGAATTTATGTAATTTAGAGTACATTGTCCGCCATATTGGATCCGCCATTTTGAATTTTGAAGTTTGACACTTTGCATTTAAAAATAGACATTAATACCTATATTTTAAGCCGTCGTGGAACCCTTTACGTCAAACCCAATTTTGGGGGCATAGGGGTCTCCCGTTGTCAAAGAATGCCCCATATATTTTTTTGTTTTGAATAAATATATAATTTTACAACACATTGTCTTTATGAATCCACGAATTGTGTGAATTGTCAAATCTCAATTCACGTAAACCTCGTTCCCCCTCTTGCAGAACACCTTTTCGACGAGATGCACGTCGAGATTAGCGACGCGATGCAATTCGTATTCGTAGAATCCTCCAGCGATAGGCTCCCCGCGAGAATCTTCCATTAGATACGTTACTGGATTAGTTTGCTGCACTTTGATAATTTTAAAGACCTCCGTAGTCCAATTCGGCGTGTATCCATTATCAAAGACTGTCTTGAATTTCCTCACGCGTACCGAATCACCCACGTTGTATCGCGCGGGAGCGACAATCTTTACACGATTGTAAACCGCGGTTAAGAGCCTGTCGGCGATCGCGGGGGTAACGTCGACGGGACGCAAACCGATAGTTCGATGCTTGCGCGCGTTGTAATTTGATACGAGACGTGGCAGGATATCAATTCATTTATAATTTCCGTTGTGCGTAAATTGTTTCCACATGTTACTCTTCAACGTACGGTTGAACCGTTCGACGACCGACGCATTCATTACGGAATACGTAGAATAATGCTTAATGTCGTACTTCTTCAAGAGTTTCTGCACATCCGAGTTGTAAAATTCTTTTCCTTTGTCGGTCTGCAAATTTTTCGGACATCTTTGATCGTCTCGAATTATCTTTGCGATCGCATTCGTCACATCGTTTCCACTCTTGGCTTTAAGCGGCACGGCCCATGCGTGCTTACTCAGCACGTCGATGACGGTGAGAATGTAGTGGTAACCTCCGTTGAATCGTGCATATGGACGCATCTCGACCACATCCGCCTGCCATAGGTCGTCGTATCCATGTACTATGACGTGTCTTCGCGGAAAATTTCTTCTCGCCGGAGCGTGCAATTCATTAACCAGCAGCCGTTCCTCAGACATTGCGAATAATTATTCGGCACGATGAACTTCTCGAATCGCCTTTTCAAATTCTTTTAGCAACACCTGCACATTATTTTGTAAGGCTGCAATCTTCTCTCGATTTCGTTCAGATGATCTTTCATATCTTGAACACTCTGCTGCGCGTACCGCTTGTTGTTGCGTCAGCATCATCTACCGGTAGCGCTACTCGTCGAATTTTGCGCGACTTTGTGTCAAAATCGGCTCCGACTATGCAAAGAGCGATATCGCGCACGTAATTTCTGAGCAATCCACGCCACTGATAGTACGATTCACTTCCTCCTCCTCCAAGTGATAAGCCAAACTTGTTGATCGGCATTGCGATGTCGACTGAACGATGTGCGTAGAACGAGGTTAATTTATAATCAGACCGGCTTCGCGAAGCTCTTCAATAATAGATAAAATCTTGTTGTCGTGACCATTGTGATCAGCCTGGCGCGAGGACTCGAGCAATCGCAGACAATCCACAATTTCGTTAGGATTGTACCAATGGATATATTCAATCTTGTTATCGTTTAGTGTCATCGTACGCAGTAAATCCACTTTTTTGTTTATTCCCGTTCCAACTTTTTACCCGACACCAATGGCGCTATTATGTTCTTATACTTGTATCCCCTACTACCCATTACTTGATTAATCGGGCTATGACCGCGCCGGTGAGCGTTTGTTGTCAGCAGAATATTTCTGTAGGTCTGTACGTCATCATCCGTACAGATACTTTCGTTGGGAAATTTCATGAAAATTAACTCGTACAGGCCCGCTGTTTCATCATATATTTTCCCATCTATAATTATATCATCGTTTTTGTGCAAGGTGATACGTTTATCACCGAGCATTGTTCCCTCGTCGCTGAAATAAACTCCATACACAACGTCTATATTGATGGCTTTCTTACCGCTCAGGACCGCTTTCATATATTTCTGTCCCAAAGGACCATAGTTTGTTTGCAACTTTTCCTGACTCTCGGATGTTTGAAGCAGGTGTCGCATGGATGTCACGAGCGGTAACCTCGAAAATTTCTTCGACGGAGGGAACATGGTCGTACGATAAATCGGGTGGATGTGGTATTTCAGACATTTCGTTCAAAGCGGACTGTACGGTTTTTGATCGATTCAACACTGATTTTACAGACGTGGAAGACTGTATAAGATTGTCGTGCAGAGCACTCGGTCGTTTTCTTTTGGGTTTTGGTTCCTCGTCTTCCTCCGAAAAGATTGTTTCGGTCATGATAGGATCCTTGGAGGAGTCAGCGGTATTTTCGACAATTTGTTTCAACGGGTCGATAATTGGTTTGAAGTGTCTCTCCAATTCGATGTCCTCTTCATTTTACCAGTCTTCAAAGCGCAGTACTTTTTGCGATTCGAATCGCTCGTTTTCGCAATCTCCTTAGCTACATTCTCACGATCTTTGCCGTTGTCCATGTCAACGTATCGATGTCGACTGATCGCATCACGGTATTGCAAAGTCATTAAATTTTTTCTGTATCGCCCATCAGGAAGCGTACTGTCCTTGTCAATTACTAGAAATCCATACTTTTGCTGCCAACATTTATGACATAAATCGCATAAATTCTCGTACGACATGTCGGTATTCACGTGATCGTTGTACACGCGTTCCAGATTGGTACCATCCTGTTTTACCAGGATCAACAAATTTGCATTGTCGCGGATAAGGTACTTGTGTATCTTAGCGTACGTCTGACAGAGATAGAAGCAATCGACGTCCGCGTGCCGTCCCATTTCAAAATACTCTCTTATCGCGTCTTGCTTGTCGCATGCCACGTCATCAAAGATAAAGATGGAATTCGGAAGCACCTCGCTCGGTGGAATGACGTCGCTATTATTGGAGAACGTAAAGTAGCCAATTTCTTCGATCGGAGCTAGCAGATTCGCCAGATATCGATATTTCGGTTGTGGCAGCGATTTCGAGTACACGTACACGTTCTAATCGTACGCTGTGTGGACTTTCCAACAGGCTTATCAACACGTTCGTTTTGCCGCAATTTGATGATCCACAGACGATCGCGCGTATAGAGGCCGGTAACATGTTGCCATGCTTGCACCTCTCTTTATCAGTTTGTACTCTGCCGTCGAGATTCGTCACTTTAATCATCCGTGATTGGCGCACGAACAGCATATTTCCTTCTTCCACAAAATACTGAAAACGATATCGCGGGCCTATTTATAGAGCCGTGCAAAGCGAAATCGCTCGGTAATCAAAATGTTTCTCGTCACGTCGGACGATCTGTACAGTTTAACTTCAAAAGAGCTGGAATACATACCGAAAATTGTACTGCTGCAAAAGTTTGAATATTGCATAGATCTGTGGGACAGATTACCCGAGCATGTACGAGCAGATTCGAAGGTACAACGATACCGTCGGTGCCTGAAACATTACAATTTGCCGACTCATCAAACGCATATCGACCGTCCGGCGCATTTGATAAAGAATTGTAGCCAATGCCGTCGAGAGGCTTGTTAAATCGTGCGATAAACGCGCTTCCTTTTAAACTACATATTCCCGGATATCAGTTTTGCGGTCCGGGAACGCGATTGCAGAAGCGATTGGCCAGAGGTGATCGAGGTATTAATTCATTGGATGCTGCATGTCGCGAGCATAACATAGCATATTCGCACAGCAACGATCCCATCGAACGACACGCGGCTGATAATATACTCGCCGAGAAGGCGCGGAAACGCATTACCGCGAGTGATTTAACTCTCAGAGAGAGAGCCGCAGCCACAGCCATTTACGTAGCTATGAAGGCCAAAACGAAGATCGGTATGGGCTTGAAAACAAAGAAGAAGATGAAGAGCAAGAGGATTCTTCCGACAGCGAAACGCGTCGGTATTCTGTCTGTTCTACCGCTGCTCGGCGTTCTCGGATCATTGGTCAACAGGGCGGCGGGAGTCGCCAAGGCCGTAAACGATAGCAAAGCGGCGCAGCGTCAGCTGGAAGAATTGCAGCGTCATAATCGCGTCATGGAAGGTCGCGGCGTTTATCTCGCGCCCTACAAGTGCGGACAAGGTGTCGCCTGTAGAAAAAAAAAACGTCGATGAAACGTTAAAAATGCCGAGGGGTGTAACTACCGATGTGCAACTGCAACAACTTGCAAACCGTATGCGCATTACGTATTTTAAAGGTGTCTTTATGCGTACTACATTACCGGTCGAAGGAGTACGTCGAAACGAGAGCGATATCGTAAATCTAGATAATGCCGAGGGACCTGGTACGCATTGTGTGACATATGCGAAAAGGGGAATTGCATCATGTACTTCGACAGTTTCAGCAATCTTCGGCCGCCGATGGAACTCGATCGATATCTGGCAAACAGCGTTATCGAATACAACCGCTCGTCATATCAGCGTTACAATCAGGACAATTGCGGGCAGCTTTGTCTACAGTTTCTACAGTCGGTTGATAAGCAATTTAAGGACCGACATTGCTCTGTTTAACTCAGTGCTTGTTTGAAACATGTCGCTGACATTTACGCTGACCGGCAAGAGTAGCGTCCTCGCCGTAAGCTACTTTCCGGCGATAGATTTGGGCGACACCGCGATTATGAACTCGGTCTGACGGACTTTTAAACGTACTATACTCTAGCCAATGTAAATTCGACGAACAACATGTTTTCCTATGACAGCAAAGAAATTGTCATTCCCGAAGGATCGTACGAGTTGCGCGATATAGAACGATATATGAAATGCGAAATTTTACTTTCTTGCGATGCAAAGGATAAGGAAGATGAAGAGTTCCCGCTGGTGATTCGCGCCAACAACAATACGATGAGAAGTGAGTTCAAATGTACCTATCGGATAAATTTTACAAAACCTCGCAGCATTGTCTCGCTGCTGGGATTTTCATCGAATCGCGTGCTGGAGTCGCAGTGGCATGAGTCATATGTGCCGATAAATATCATCAATGTAAAAATCATTCGTATCGAGTTCAACGTGACCGCGAGTGCGTACAGCAACGACAGGTACGTGCACACGATACACGAGTTTTCATCGAGCGTACCGCCAGGATATAAGGTATCGGAAAGACCTACACAGGTCATTTACCTTCCGATCGTCGTACGGAGCATTACGGATCTGACGATTCGCGTGGTGGACCAAGACAGCCGATTGCTTGATTTTCGCGGAGAAGAGATCACCGTTATATTGCACGTACGTCGGCGCTAACGTGAGATGCTTGTGTTGAACGAACAGCCGAAACAGACGAGAGATACACCTTTTACTGCAAAGATTACACTTGGAAAAGAACTCACTACGTCCAACGTTGCATTTTTAAAGTCGTTGGGTTTCATCGAACGAAATGGTTGATATCCTGAATATTACCGGTGAGCCGATCTTTGACGAAGATCATCGCATCGTCAAGATTGAGACTCGCACGTACAATCCGTACGCCAACACTACGTTTGGACATAGCGATGAGATACGGATACCTATACAGCAGCAGGATTTGTATACGTTGCCGCGCGACAGTTTTCTCTACATCGAAGGAAAATTGACGGTGAAGAAGAAAAGCGACCAGATGTCGTCGACGATTGGAAATAATTGTGTAGCAGTCAAGTTTGATGAAATTCGATATGAACTCAACGGTGTGGAGATTGACCGTAACAGAAACGTTAGAATTACCAGTACCATCAAGAACTATGTGTCATTGACGTACGACAAAGCTTTGAATGCGCTCAACGCTGGATGGAACTCTAGATCCGACACGGAGGAAGGATACTTTAATTTTTGCGTGCCGCTCAACATGCTGTTGGGCTTTTGTGAAGATTACAAACGCATAGTCGTCAACGCTTGCCACGAATTAATTTTGATACGAGCGCGCAACGATTACAATTGCTTGGTGGGAAATCCTGCGACGGAGCCTGAAGTTGAATTATTCAAAGTGCAGTTGCGGATGCCTCACGTTTCGTTAAATGAGATCAATAAATTTTCAATGCTGCGAGCATTGGAAAGCGGCCGTTACCTGAGTATGAGTTTTCGCTCGTGGGATCTGTACGAGTATCCTCTGTTACAGAATACGACAAAGCATTCATGGGCCGTCAAAACGGCGACTCAGCTTAAGAAGCCGCGATGCGTTGTCTTTGCTGTGCAGACCGGTCGAAAGAATATCATGCCACAAGATGTTAGCGTATTCGACGATTGTAATTTGAGTAACGTGAAAGTGTATCTACATTCAGAATTTTATCCGTACGATGATTTAAATCTGGATTTTAGCAAAAAGAGATACGCCATCCTGTTTGATATGTATGCGCGTTTTCGTAAAGCATATTATGGAATCGTTAGCTTCGAAACGCTGCTCAACGTACTATCGATTGTCGAGAAAGGACCTTTTGCGGTCATTGATTGCTCGCGACAAAACGAATCCGTCAAGAGCACCACTGTGGACGTACGCATAGAATTTGACTTCAAGGAGAATGTGCCCGCCAATACTACCGCCTATTGTCTCATCATACAGGACCGTGTAATCGAGTACTGTCCGTTTTCCAAGGTAGTGCGCAAAATTATGTAAATTGCAATGTCAGCAAGTATCCAGAATATAAAAGAATGGAATACCGGAGTGTGATGCAGTCTTGAATAATTACTCGTCATGGCCATACCAACGTTCGTGGATTTGCAAGGAATCATCGTTAACAAGAAATTTATCGTGAAGGAAGTAACGGTGCTGAGTGGGGGAACCATTCTCACACACTATATTTTTTCACATCCTATGCCATGGCATTTTCTGACGAGATTCGACAAATCTTGCGCTTCCTGGTTGAGTACTTATCACCATGGATTGCGGTGGGATGACGGGATGGTCCCGTACAGTATGGCGAGGCGATTAATTACGGAAGCTGTGTTAGAAGAGGGTGAAGCTGTCGTATATGTCAAGGGACATGAAGAATGAGGATGTCTAACTGATATACTCGACACTGATAATATCATCGTCGAAACTCTGGACGCGCATTACGAAGATGTAGAATCGTTGCGTAATCTAGATGATTGTAACACTATACGATGCGGAAAACACGAAAAGAATTGCGCTTTACAAAATGTATTTAAGATATTTAACTGGTGGTCGCGACACCAGGAAGAATTGTAAGATTTTTAAGTAAAATCTATGTTATCTTACATTAATATGTTTTTGTTTTCGCCACCCTGACCTGTAGATATTTAAAATAAATATAATAGATAGATGTTGAAATGAACTGATTGCGATTCGATATCAATCTGATAACTGTTTATAGCTGTTAAATATCAGTCTGATAGCTGTTTGCAGTAGACCAATAGCCGTTCGATATCGGTTCGATAGCGATTTGATAGCCGTTTATAGCTGTTAAGTATCAGTCTGATAGCCGTTTATAACGGTTTGATATCAGTCTGATAACTGTTTATAGCTGTTTGAGAGCGGTTAGATAGCCGTTTGATAGCGGTTTTATAAGTTTAATTTCGCTTCAATGTGAAAAGCTACAACGGATAAAAGTGCTGAGGTGGTACAATCTTTCAAGCGCAACGCCTTCTCATACAGTTTTGACTGAGACGCACACTTTTACACTTTTTTGTACTTTGCCGCTGATATATTAATTTTTGATAATGATGATGATCTAATTGCAACTGGTGATCTAATTGTAACTGATAAAATGCTGAAATTTCTTCTTGGAATCTTTAGATGCTAGATATACTTTTCGGCTGAGGTATAAACTTTTGCACGTGGTACTATACTTGGTCCGAGGATTCTTTTCAAAATAATATCACTATGTCACGTACATTTTTACAATAAATTTCCGCACAGCCTCCACGGTCGTCAGTTTGCTTATTGAGTTTGCTTGTTGCCAGTCAGTTACCAATCAGTTAGCGAAAAATGGCAAACATTGATATTCTTTTATATAATTTAAATAACATTAATATTTTGGCGCAATTGTTGGCGCAACAGACCAATTGATGGAGAGTGGGCGTAATCTGCAGATCGCTGCTGCAAACGCGGGTCATCATGAGTCAGGGTTACTGACGGTCACTTACGATGTTTGCGCCAATAACGAGTTGCTGGAAAGATCGTAAGTATTAAATTATTAATTCAATACTTGATTGACATTAAAGCTATATGAGACTAGTAAACCATTGAGGTCGAAATTTAGTTAATAGAAATAATAGATAAAATTTGTTTACTCAGATGGGTTGATATTATCAATTATATCGTTTCATTTATAGATTCATCCAGTTATTTATCTTTATATATTTTAGTTTTTTTTATTCCCATCCCGATAATTATCTCATCTATTTATTTATTTATTTATTTATTTGAAACGTGAAGTGAGAGAACGATGATATAATATTAATCTTTTAAATCATTGTTTAAACGATATGAAAGTTTCCTAGACAGTATTCCATCATTCTCATATTGAAATTTATCACCAAAATTAAAAAAAAAACGCTTACATATTTTATTTATTTATTTTATTTACTTTTTCCCCAGACATGGTACAGCTGACGTTATCGCTCAACTATCTGGGATATTAATAACTACTGGACGTATTAATAACATCGATACAGGATGTAGAGAAGAATGTCAGGAAGACGAATCGAAGGATGAGACGGAGAGTGAGGCGAGAGAATAGGAGAAGTTTGGAAGAAAACAATATAATTATAGAAGAGAGAGAGGGGGGCAGTGGTGGGAGGAGTGATAAAAATAAAAAAATATATAATAAATACATATAAATAATTATATACATACAAATAAATATATTCATATAAATAAATAAATGTATACATATAAATATACGCATACACCCACAAATAAATATATATACAGATTACTTTGTTGTCCGCAATTATTTGTTTTCTTCCTTTCTTCCTTATTCGCACGGTATCGCGTTACACCGCGCTCTTGTTAAAATAGATTAAGAAACTATATTCTGTTACGTCCAAGACCTTGGAAATACGTTTAAACGGGAGAGACAAGGATGGAGTTGTAGAGGGTATGGAAGGACGTTTAGACTTTATCTCGCAGGTATACGTGCAGTGGCGAACACCTGAGAGTCAGACGCACTTCCTATCGCTCCGGAATATGGGTCAACGTCCTGAAGGGACGCTATAACGCCTGTTTCCTTGAGCAGTGCGTACTTCGGTCCAATTTTGAGTCAAAGAAATAAATCTTTATAACTCGGGAGTGGACCAGGTGGGATCCTTGGGAAACGGCGAGAGTACGAGGTCTTTTGAATTTAAAAATCAACTGTAGGAAATAATTTTAAATAGAATTTCATTTTATTACTAAAGTAAATTACAAAAGAATGTGATAGTTATTGAGTTTATATGAGAGAGAGAACTTCATAATTTTAAATTTTATAATTGAATTAAAATACACATGATTATCGAGTTTGCATAAATTTTATAATTAAATTAAAACATAAGTTTTGAGTTTACATATATTTTGTAATTGAATTAAGTTAAAGATAATCATTAGTTTTACATAAATTTCGAATAAACTTTATAATTACATAAAAATATAATTGTTGAGTTTACATATATTTCGTAATTAAATTTAAATTAAAAATAATCATTAGATTTACATACATCGAAGAAAAACTTGACAAGTTGACATGATTAGTGGTACATCGGTACGATTATTGATTAATTTGTGCGCTATTGAGTTTGATAGTGTTATGTGTGTGTGTTATCGGAGAGGCAATACATGTTAGGTTGTTAATTAATTTCGTTAATTATGACGGAGGAAGGGGAAAAGGTGTCAGTGAAGAAGCCAATGGGGACTAAATATGGGAAGGGGGAAGAAGGAATATGCACTGCTATGTGTATATCGGGAGGATGTCCGATTATGGCAGCGCGGAGCTCTTCAGGATCAAAATAATCCGGGCCGATCGTGTAAGTGCCAGGCAGGAGAGGGTTGGTGGTACGTGAGAAGCGGCTAATCACCGCGTCGAAGGAGTCACCCGGTTGGATGTACCGTCGAGTGAGTCTAGGAGGAGGAGCGGGAAATTCTTCAAGGATTTCCACGCTTGACGTGGAATCCGTGGGAGATGGTGGACGAGGCGATGAGGGAGCGGATTGGAGGAAGGAGTCAGGAGTGTGCGGTGGGGTATCCGGGAAAATGCGCTCCGTCAGAGCGTCTGAGAACGCGGGTGACGGAGATCGCGGGGGAGGTGAAGAAGGTATTGCCTCTATGTTTTCTATATTTTGTTGTTGAGGTGGGGGGCCGCCAGAGCCGGTGGTGGTGAATAGGAACGGTTGAGGTGCGTCCTCGACTCTAGAGATGTCTCTAAGGTACTCCTGGAACGCTACATCCAGGAGTTCTCGTGCCTCGAGGTAGGCCCGACTTCGGCGCCAACCTCGGTAAGAGCGGGAGCGGTTTCCCCGAAATCTCACTGCGGATCGATTTTTATTAATTCGCGAAATGGCAAAAAGGAAAAGAAAAGGGGGGAACTTACTGTTATCTGACAGAGCGATGAGACTGGGTAGTTAGCCCTCGGTTCGCTGGACCTCTCCAACGGTTGACTTCTTCTGCGCACTGAATTTAATGTTTCAATGCACTGTTTAGTGCTAAAGTGTACGCACTGAGTTGACTGACTATGTAAAAGTGTACGCACTGAGTTTACTGACTGTGCAATGAGTTTACTGACTTTTTCTATCTTTCTGCCCTGTGTCTCGCGATGTCGCGGTTTATATAGGGATAGTTTAGGGGGAGGTTCCATGGTAGGGTGTGTCTAATTGGGAAATTGGGGAATCAAGCTTGCAAGATTCTGAGGTGATACAGTTTTGGTTCGTCATTGGAAAATTGCCTTCCGGTTAGCTCCGCCCGCTATGTCATTTCTTATTCGTTCTCACGTTGAACGATGGATAGATATCTCTGGATTAGTTAATGGAGAGTCGCAGTTCGTGTTGATTTTTCTCAATGTCGGAAAATGTCATTACTAGATTTATAACCCTGTCTTAAGCCTAAGCGTGGGACCATTATCGTTAGGCCCGCGTGATATCGGTGTGAGATGATTAAACATTTCATCTTCTTTCGAGCGTCGGCCCGCGGTATCGCTCTTATTATCGCGGGGATTATTTCGTGGCTTGGCTTAGCCTTGGTATCAACGCTGTTTGATGATTATTTGATGTTGATTTTCGTTTTCCACGATGCTCAAAAAGAAGTGTGATAATCAATGCTACGAGAGAGTTTTTATCGCGGATCTTTCGATTCTAGGCAATCATTTCGAGACCTGGCTTAGCGCCTTAGTACCAACGCTATTTGGTGATTATTTGATATTGACTTTTATTTTCCACGATACTCGAAAGGAGATTTAACGTTTGATTGTGGGCTATGAGAGAGTTTTTACTGCGGGTCTCTCGATTTTAGGCAAACAAGATTTTGTGGCTGGAACTTTTCTTGGATTCTAGGCAAACAAGATTTTGTGGCTGGAACTTTTCTCAGATTTGTGTTATCAATTGGATTTGTAACGAAGTAAGATATCTTGTTGATTTGTTCATATCAACGAAGTAAAATCTTGTTTGCCTAGAATCGAGAGACCCGCAATAAAAACTCTCTCATAGCCGACAATCAAACGCGAACGGTCGCGAAACGAAGAAATCGTGGAGTCCACCGGACGTAACAATTCTATTCGAGTATACTTTTAGAAATATACTTCAAATTATTGCTATAAATCATACATATATATATATATATATATA
>NW_017295939.1:183223-191900 GCF_001594075.2 Trachymyrmex cornetzi | reverse complement strand
ACCCCCCCCCGCTCCTCACCCCCCCTCGGAGTTCCGGGTTAGAACCCGCCTATATACCCTACTAATAGGCTGTTGTATTTGCGGGCACATTCTCCTTGCAGTCAAATTCTATGCGTATGTCCACAGTGGCACTTTTGACGGATTCGTTTTTGTCGCGAGCAATCAATGACCACAAAAGGTCCTTCACGGGTAAATGAAAGCACGTTGAGAAGCGTTTCGAAGCAACCGATTCCGTAAAATGCTCTACGAAAACGCGAGTACATATCAAACAGGACGGTGTACCTCTTTTTACCAAAATCCAAATTTAAATCGTCGTACAGATAAAACGTTGAATTTAAATAAAGTTTCATGTTACTCAAACTACAATCGTCGAACACGCAACCATTTTGCAACATGATATTCTTTCGACCAGTCTGCAGAGCAAAGATAACGCATCGCGGCTTCTCAAGCTGAGTCGCCGTTTTGACGATCCATGAATGCTTTGTCGTATTCTGCAACAGAGGATACTCGTACAGATCCCACGAGCAATAACTCATGCTCAGATAACGACCAATTTCCAATGCTGGCAGCATTGATAATTTATTGATCTCGTTTAACGCAACGTGAGGCATCCGCCACTGTATTTTAAATAATTCAATTTCAGACTCCGTCACAGGATTTTCCACCAAGCAATTGTTGTCGTTGCGCGCTCGTATCAAAATCAATTCGTGGCGAGCGTTGACGATCAGGCGTTTGTAATCTTCACAAAAGTCAAACAGCATGCTGAGTGGTACACAAAAATTAAAATATCATTCCTGTGTGTCGGATCTAGTGTTCCATCCAGCGTTCATCGCAATCAAAGCTTTGTCATACGTCAGCGACACGTAATTCTTGAGCGTGCTAGTTATGCCCACGTTTCTGTTGCGGTCAATCTCCACACCGTTGAGTTCATATCGAATTTCATCAAACATGAATGCCACGCAATTATTTATAACCCGAACAGAAATTTTTGAAGGGCGCTGATCGGGTCTTTATCAGGATGCCCTATGCCTGATCAGGCGCTCATCGCGACACCTAGTCCGGCCCTGATCGTAAATGTAACGTCAAGAATTAAGATTGCCTGATTAGGATTTTCCTTCTCAGGACCTTACCAGGAATTTGTCGTCAGGTCCCTTATTGCGCCTAAAAACATTATAATCCCGAAAAAAATTAATAAATCCAGTTTTATTATTAAAATAAATATTATTGATTAGCATCGTCATATTCCAGAATACACACGACAAAATTATAATTAAAAAAAAAACATTTTCCCCTGTACATAGGAATTAATTTTATGGTATCTCGAAACGGTCACCCATCCGAAAGTTGTACCACACATCGCATCTCTTGACCTCTGCAATCGTACAGAAACTGCTACTTCGATGAACCACGAACATTAAATGTTAATGAATGTATAGTTGTAACATACCTTGTTAATATAATCCTAACAGAAATTTGTGTAGTTTAATTAAATATCCAGTCAGTTACTATTATACTATCGAATATTAATTTTCTTAATATTTTGTATTTTATAATTAATATTAATAATATATAAAAATACTGCAACTGAGCAAAATTAGTTAGATAATTATTCCACCCAATAGCATCACTTTTAATAATAAAAATTATTTAGTAGACGCGTTTTTATACGAAATAAAAGAATCTGGTAGAAAAAAAGTCGCTCTATTCTGCTAGATATTAAACTTATCTTAAAGTTAAAGACTATATAAGTTTGGAAATCTGTCATATACAGGGTGTCCCATTTTAAATAACGGATAGGAATATCTCGGATGGTAAGCATTTTGGAGGAAATTTGTTTATACAAAAGTTGTAGGGTACAGACAAGGCTAACTTATGGTGACCTTAACCTTGACCTTGACGATGACCTTCAAGGTCATTTCAATATCAAGTCAATTTTTTCAAATGGAAATCCTTATTTTTTAACCCCGAAGTGGAAAGAGCGGAAGATTTTACGTACGAATATGACCTTAACCTTGACCTTCACCGCTACCTTCAAGGTCATTTTAATATCAAGTCGATTTTTTAATGGAACTCCTCATTTTTTACCATGGAAATGGAAACAGAGGAAGATTTCACGTCCGCATGTGACCTTGACATTGACCTTGACCTCGACCTTTAAGATCATTTTAAGGTTAAGTCGATTTTTTTTGAACGGAACCCCTTATTTTTTACCCCGGAAGTGGAAAGCGCGGAAGATTTTACGTCCGAATATGACCTTGACCTTAACCTTAAGGCAAGATAGAGGAATCATCCATGCAGTTGAGGAAAGATAGAGGAAACACACAGCCAGTTAATCGGTCCTGTTTATATTTTCGCTGTGCCTCGCCTGTCTGTGCAACTTTAGGACACACGCTCCATGGTGAGGTTCTATAGCTCTTTTCAGTTTGTGTCCGTTAGTTTGGACCTCCCTGTCGGCCAGCATTTAGCATGGTTGAACCTGAGCTGATATAGCCCGAGCGGATCGTAAGCCACAACACCCCCACCACGAGAAGGTGGACATATGGGGGCACCCAGCCAGTTAAGGCAAGATAGAGGAGTCACCCAGCCAGTTAAGGCAAGGTCGAGTATCATCTAGTTATCAACCTCAACATTTAATGTTTGATCTCATGTTAAAGTCCATTCCATAAGCAAATTTATCTAACTAAATGTTCAAATAATTGACCGTTATTATCAAGGCATAACTGAATACGATTTTGAAAACTTCTAATGCTTGCAAGAAGAACATTTCTTGGAATGTTGCGACATGCATTTGTTATGCGTTCCATCATATTTTCTGGAGGCCGGGCGTCGGGATGCCGGGCGTCGGAGCATTGCACAGTGGTTTAAAACTGGATTTTATCATTCAAAAATGCTTAACTCCCATTTTTTTCGATCTTTTTCGATCTTCTTCAGAGAATCTTACTCAGTTGATCATTAATAAGCATAATTTATATTAAATTATCGAAATCGTTTAAAATTTGTACGTAAAATCTTCCACACTTTCCACTTCCGGGGTAAAAAATAAGGGGTTCCGTTAAAAAAAAGTCGATTTGACCTTAAAATGATATTGAAAGTCGAGGTCAAGGTCAATATCAAGGTCACATGCGGACGTGAAATCTTCCTCTGTTTCCATTTCCGTGGTAAAAAATGAGGGGTTCCATTAAAAAAATCGACTTGATATTAAAATGACCTTGAAGGTAGCGGTGAAGATCAAGATCAAGATCATATTCGGACGTAAAATCTTCCGCTCTTTCCACTTCCGAGTTAAAAAATAAGGGGTTCCATTTGAAAAAATTGACGTGATATTGAAATGACCTTGAAGGTCATCGTCAAGGTCAAGGTCACCATAAGTTAGCCTTGTCTGTACCCTACAACTTTTGTATAAACAAATTTCCTCTAAAATGCTTACCATCCGAGATATTCCTATCCGTTATTTAAAATGGGACACCCTGTTTAGGACATATATACTCTACCTGATCAGGCCTATGTGGGGAATTCCCTACCAGATCATATCGTACTGCTTTATGAATTAGGCTCGAGTGGAGAATTCCCTACCAAGGCATACCTTACTACTTCCTGATCAGGCCCAAGTGGAGAATTCCCGACTAAGGCATACCGTACTACTTCCTGATAAGGGCCTGATCATACATCAGGCATGCCCTAACAAATTTCTGCTCGGGAAGCATCTGATCGTTTTTCTTTTTCACGTCAATCTTCCTTCGACGTTGAGAAAACTTTCGCACGGCAACGTGTACAAATCCTGTTGCTGTAAGGGTATTCTTATCTCGTCGCTGTACCCGTTGTATTGGCAAACGGGTTGTACGTGTGAGTCTCGATCTTGACGATGCGATCGTCAAAGATCGGCTCACCGGTAATATTCGAGATATCAACCATCTCAAAAGTTGCGCACCGCGAATCCCAAAGATTGTAAAAATTTAACGTTCGACGCGCTGAGTTTCTTCTTGCTGATGCAGCTAAGTGAACGAGTATTATCGAGCTGTGATGTCACTGGCATTGTAAAGAATTCGTTATCTGTCTGCGCTCTGCTCTGTTCAATATAAGCATGTAACGCTCACGTTATCGCTGTCGCTATCGCACGTGCAATCTGACGGTGATCTCCTCTCCCAAAAATCGAGCAATCGTCCGTTCTGGTCGACGACGCGTATCGTTAGATCCATAATGCTCCGTGCGGTGATCGGCAAGTAAATGATCTGCGTGAGCCTTTCCGATATTTTATGTCCCGGCGGCAGGTTGGGCGAATATTCGTGTATCGTGTACGCGATTTTGCCGTTGCTGTACGCCCCGCGGTCACGTTACACTCTACGCGGATAACGTTTACGTTCATTATGTTGATCGACACGTCGGATTCGTGCCCTTTTCGCGATCGCTGTATACACTTCGACGAGAATCCCAGAAGCGATCCAATGCTGTTAGACATGCCAAAGATTATTTTGTATACACATCTAATCTCGCATCTCATCGTGTTGTAGTTTACGCGGAGCATAATCGGATATTCTTCACCGTCATCATCGCTGTCGGTGGTGTTGTTGTTATTGTTGCTATTGTCACCACGCAACGGTTGCACTACGTCAACGGTTTCAAGCGCGTCGCGGCGCGAACGTTTCCGTAAAATCGCACGTTTCAAAAATTCATTTATGTCTCGTACTTCGTACGAACCTTCAGAAATTTTAACTTCTGCGTCGTCTTTGTTGAAATAAAATTTATGGTTTGATTCGTTTACATTCGGTATCGTGTGATAAGTCTCAAAAATCATTAGACCGAGATGGTAATCACGTCACTCAAATCTATGGCGGGGAAGTAGTTTGCCACGAGGAGGCTGCTCTTCCCACTCAGTGTAAGTATCTACGACATGACGGAAAAAGCGTTCGACCAATACTGAGATTTCACGGCACCTCGTCGAGTTTTTTAAATTCACGCGCGTCGATCGTTCGTAGAAACCGCAGACACATCTGTCCGCAGAAGCTCTGATCGTACGTCTGATAGGACGTGCGATTGTACTCTATCGCCGTAACACCGTTTCCGAAATATCGCACCACTTCCTTGGGCGGTCGAAGATTACCGAAACTGTCAAAGTACACGACGCGGTTGTTTCTCTTCGCGTACGCTACCCAGTGAGTACCGAGTCCCGTCGCATCGTCCAGATTCACGATACCGCTTTCGTTTCAACGCGCGCCGCTCGTCGGTAACGCGTTATGCATGAAAACACCTCTAAAATACGATACGCGCATAAGACTCGCAAGCATGTCCAATTGCACGTTGGTAGTTGCACCCGAGAACATTTTTATTGTCTCTTTGGCGGTTTCTTTTTTTTTCTTCGCTGCTACGCCCTGTCCACGTTTGTAGAGGTTGAGATACAGACCGAGCCCGTATTTATGCGGAGTGAAATACGGTCCGCGGCCCTGTTCCATCGCGCGATCGTGGCGTTGCAGCTCCTCGAGCTGTCGTTGCGCGGCTTTGCTATCGTTTACCCCTTTCGCCACGCCGGCCGCTCCTTCAATCAAAGATCCGAGCGCGCCTAACATTGGCAGAAACGGTAACATACCGCCTCGTTTCGCTATATTATTCCTCGTCGGTAGTATCCGTTTTTTCGCTGTCTTTTTCCACGTCGTCTTCTTCTTCGGTTTCATGCCCATGCCGAACTTGGTCTTGGTTTTCATCGCTGCCCAAACGGCATCAGCGGCGGCTCTCTCGCTCAGAGCCGAATCTCTCGCGGTGACGCATCCTTGCGCTTTATCGGCGAGTACCTTGTCCGCCGCGTGTCTATCGGTGAGATCGGTGCTGCAAGAATACACAATGTCGTGTTCACGCCTCGTCCAGCGGATTTATACCCGTATCACTTCTGGCTAATCGCTTCGTCAGCCAAATACTCGGACCGCAAAACTGGTAACCCGGGATATGTAACTCGAAAGGAAGCGTATTTATCGCTCGATTCAACAGACTGCCGCCCGACGCTGACATTCAGTACAGTCCTTTATCTTCGGTACCGGACCGTCGATGTGCGTTCGCTGCCACGGTTGATTGTAGTGCTCGTCGCAGCGACGATACGTTCGAACCTCCGAATCCACCTTCACACGTTGCGGAAGCTTGTTCCACACGTAGTCGATGTAGTCATCGTACACTCGTAACAGTACGACCTTCGGTATATGCTGCAACTGCTCAGCGCTCAAATCCAGAAGGTCGGAAGGATGACACAGCGCGAAATACATTTAACTACTGCGCTACTCGCGGATTCGCGCGCCTTTAAATAGGCGGTCGAGAGCACACAGCCCGTAGTGCGAGCATGAAATTCGTGCTGCAATCGCTGATGATACGAGTCACGTATTGCGACGCGAAATCGCGAATGACGGGAGGCAGCGCGGAAAAGCGCAATCACGGCGAAATGCTGCCGAGTACTATACGCGCGATCATTTGCGGCCCGTCGAATTGCGGTAAAACCAACGTTCTCATAAGCTTACTCGAGAGTCCGAACGGCGTACATTTCGAGAACGTGTACGTCTACTCAAAATCGTTGCAACAGCCAAAATATCAATATCTCGAAAATTTGTTTACGTCTATCGAAGAAATCGGCTACTTTACGTTCTCCAATAACAGCGACGTCGTTCCACCGAGCGAGGCGATCCCAAATTCCATTTTTATCTTTGATGATGCGGCATGCGACAAGCAGGATGCGGTGAGAGAATACTTTTCTATGGGTCGCCACGCGAACGTCGACTGCTTATATCTCTGTCAGACGTACGCGAGGATACCTAAACATCTGATACGCGACAACGCGAACCTTCTGATTCTGTTCAAACAGGACGGTACCAACTTGAAACAACGATCATGTGAATACCGACATGTTTACAACGATCATGTGAATACCGACATATCGTACGACGAATTTTGTGCGTTGTGCCGCGACTGTTGGCAACAAAAATATGGATTCGTGGTGATAGACAAAGACAGTGCGCTCACAAATGGACGATACAGAAAAGGATTTAACGAGTTCGCGATACCGTAACGTAACCTGTCGTTGTCGATACTTAGCCACGGACAAACATGGCAGATGTGCACGAGCGTGAAAAATTTGCGAGGGAGATCGAGAAGACGAGCGAGTCGATCCGCAAGAAACATCGCGCTCTGAAGACCGGTCAGAATCGAGGAGGACATCGCGTTGGATAGACATATTAAACCTCTTGTTGATCCGCTGCGACTTTTCGTCGACAGTCCCGGCAAACGTGCGACAAAGAGTGTCGCGCGACGAAGATGCAGCGTCTGCCCCTAAACGTGAGAGGAAGAAGGAGGAGGAACAAGAGGAGGAAGAAGAAGCGAGCGAAACATTCGAGCGTTTCACGATTCTGCATAAATCAAATGATCGATCGCACGATTCGATAACCTCCACCCCGCGCACCAAAATCGTACCGACGATAGAGTCATTGGAGAACGTTTTCGAAACGACGGAAGACTCGTTAGTAACGAAGGTTCAAAATCAGCTGCAAACGTCGAAAGGTCGAGAGGCGTTTGCAGCTGATTTTGACGAACCAGCTTGGACCTGCTGGGTCAAAAGTACGTCGAGGCTGTCCTGCGGGGAACGCAAGATAAAGTTAGCTGTATAGATCACGTGTACGGCGTTTACTTACACAAGGATGGATTGATGTTTAGCAATAAACGTTTCGACGTGGATGATGCGGACAACATAATTATTGACGGCGTACGATACGCCGGTACCCCCGGTTTTTACGAGTTGATTTTCAAGAGAATTCCCGACGATGCCCTCTACACGGAAGACGATACGCACAAGTATAAGAGCATGCTGTTGGTGACGGTCTCCGTCGCCGCCTGCCACCAAGTGATCCAGAACATATATTCCATAACTCCATAATCCAGTCCAGAATATACATATTTTGTATCAAGTGTACTGCGTAGAGAAGCAAATTCAAAATGCTTACCTAATACCCCATCGCCGCTTACTCCTCCGCAACCGCTACCTCCACCATCTAATCATCCTCCAACAATCTATGTCGCCTTATCATCCTCTGTCGCCGTTACAGTAAGGTACCTTGCAAGGAATTGATATAATTCCTTCTCATTAGGTACATTGAAGTAGTCGAGCATGAACTCGATTAATTCATCAATTCTACATGATTCAAAATCAAAAACTGGGCGGTTCTCGTCGAGCTTATGCTCGACTTCCTTCTCTTCGGTGGAAGCATCCTCGTTGATAAAAATATTTTCAAATGTTTCTATGAAAGGGACATCCTCATCTCCCTCGATATTATTTTCATCAAAATTATATGGCACTTTAACTTTCATTTTAACTGTTTAATTGTTCCCGCACTAGACTGTTCACTGCACTATACTCTAGAGTAAATCAGAGTAAATGAATATACTGGCTGGCTGCTGGTTTTCACTGAGATTATATAGTGAAAATTATTGCAAATCATTTCCTTTTTCCTTAAAAGGGTTGTATGTGTTATCATAATATTTTTCTTTAAGGAGGTTGTAAGAGCATAAAACACATATTAATATTTTCGTTTTAAACAAACTACATACATGTGAAAGTTGTGTTCATAACATTCTGGTTTTATTGAGCAACACATTTTTATAGGTTATTTATTTTATTTGTTATTAGTTTTATTGTTATAAACAAAAATTGTTA
>NW_017295939.1:172449-182950 GCF_001594075.2 Trachymyrmex cornetzi | reverse complement strand
TTTATATTAGAGTACAAATTTAAAAAATATTACTACTTATTTAAATAACTTTTGATCCAGATGGTCAATTGTTTCTATTTTTTTGTATTATTATTAAATGAAATTTAGAATAGTCTGTAATTTTTTCAAGTAGTTCTTAACATATTGCATTTGCCTTACAACCTCCTTAAATGCGATATACACGTTGCGAAAATATCTTGTGAGAATATCTGAAGTATTGTACATTTTTATCGTTCAAATATCGATAGTGATACATGTCTGATATTGCGAGAACATCGAATGTGATATATGCATACACGTTGTGAGAATATCTCAAGTAATATAAATTAAAATGTTTGTATGCTTTTTTTTTTAAATAAATCCTAAATCGTAAGGATAAATTTTTATACTATATCATTAATTACCTAATTTGTGGAAGAAAGGATAGGTTAAAAATTATATTTGTACACATATATAATAATTGTTTATTATAATAAAAATAACATATATAGGTTAGCGCTCTCCGAAGCCAGAGCGATCAATTCACATTGGATTATATCATTGCGGTTGAAGGATTCGTTATCGTACATTGTTTTCAGTATGTTCGCAGGTTCCGCAATAGTGGACGCGATATCGAAAAGTCACGATAATTTTTTGTTAACATTATTAGTAATCGAATTTAACGAGGAAACAAGACAATTTATACAATATTCCAGATTAAACATATTGAGCACGGTGTTTTTCGACATGGATAGGCGAGTCGTGAGCGCTTCCAAACGTAATATCTGTAGATTATTAATTCATCCGAAACGTAACGTTAGATTTCCAATATACATTGGAGACGGAGGATGTATCCCTTTGGTCTCATCGTACTGCAAAAGGGACAGTATTATATGTTTCTGTTCGAGAAGTTCTCTCCAGATATCGGGTGAGAGTGGAATTTCCTTCCCATGACGATCTCCAAGAATGATGCTTATAGAGAAAGGTAGCTTGGCCTCGATATCAATGTTTAAATATTTATAACCAGTTAGTGTTAAAGGATATTTTCTTTCAAGAATTCGAACGATCGGATAACGCGTAATTTGATATATGTAATTAGAAAGAAAGTATGAGATATAAAATAGATATAAAAAGGAAAAAAATACTTACGTATCTGATTGTTCTTTATTTGGATTTTCTCCATCGTTGAATTTAGCCTTCTTCGCGTTTATTGTTAGTTTGTCCTGATTATTCTGTTCCATGAGGTGATTCTCAATAACCGTATTGCTGAACATTTTGTTTATATGTTTCGGAATATCGTCTTCACAATTGGAAAGTGCGTACTGTAACCGTACTCGCGAGCAACGCCACAACTTCGTCACGTGTTCTTCGTACTCCTTGTACGCAAAAGTATCTTCTCTCCTTCGGTAACTGAATTTTGCGACAGCCAGGCGGTTTTTCGGCCAAAATTGTAATTCTTATTACTAAGTTGGGCGCCAGGCACGAGAGAGCGTGCCACTCTTTCCGAAATCTCCTTACTTTTGCCCGTAACCGATTCGCGACGGCTTTAAGGGGTGGGTCGCAAGAGGTGTGGGAAATTTGTCGGAGGGCGAGAGAGATAGGCCACAAGAATAAACTACGCGAGAGCGTAATAATAAGAACAATTATGTTTGAGGAAATATGATAAAGTAGGACTAATTACATTGATGACAAGTACTTTCCGGAGCTTCGCTCCTCCGCTCTACTCGATACTCTCGGTACTTGCACAGAGAGCCGCTAACTTACTTATAGCGCCGGACGCCGGTCATATGCTACAGCACGAGCCACGACCTTCCCCGCGGTATCTTCCGACGGTGTCAAACGCCCGCCCCTCGACAACCGGCAAGAACCCGTACCCGCTGTACCACCAGACTCCCGGACGTGTAACGCCGGCCCGCGGCCGACGCCACGGCGATGGTGCGACGCGATTATAGCGAACGCCTCTATGCGAAACGACTCTACGCGACAACGTGAATCCCGGAAACGGACTCTAATCGGTAACACCACAACCGGAAGTTAACTCGGCAACGCGACAATCCGCGACAGCACAATGCTCGGCGACAAAATTATAGCAAGCGTGCCTACGCGACGCGATACGGTAACGCAACTACAATAAGCGTCGTTACGCGACACGACGAGACTCGACAACGCGACTACTCTACGCGTTTCGACGCGACTCTACTCTACTCGGAAATTAGAAGTGACTCCCCTGTGGCGAGAGGAACGAGTGCGACTCGGCCCTCGATGCTCTCCGAACGACTCTAATTTACTTCCACTCGGCAATGAATATTCTTCCCCTTACTCTGACTCTCGAAATGCGACAGCTAATTACTTCCAAGGCTCGGGAGGATGGCACGTGGCTCGTGGTTCCGCGGTTCTACACAGCGGCTATTGCGCCGATCTAACGTTACGGTGCGAGCTGGCTTACGTGCGATCCACCAGGCGACGTACCCGGGTCGGCAGCTTTACAAGCGTGACGCTCGTCTCACCCTCGTCGTCTCCTTCGCGTCCCGTCCTCTCGATACTAGCCTCCCTACCTCGCAGTTATCGGTTCCTCGACGGCGGTCTCGCACTTCCCGTACAATCTATGGCTCGCTCGTCCACAGCAAGAGTGAGGCCCGGGAGCTCCCGGCGGATTCTCGCAGGCTGCTTAGTGCTTCCACCCCCCTCCTGCGGGGGGACGTAGTCACGCTGATTAGTTTTCGCGTGTCACGGTATCCGCGCGTGCCGTGTAGGCCCGCGCGGCCTTGAATCCTGGCTCATACGGGCGCACAATAGATGTCCCTTTCAAGGGTGGTGTCTCTGCTCGCGGCCCCCGCACTTCCAGACCTGGCGGAGGAGATCTTGATGGATTTCCCTCTCGCGCCCCGTCGGGGCCCTATGCTCCCGACGGACGTCCGTCCGGCCCCTCAAGGTTGGCCGGGAATTCTGGCCTCCTCCGGTGCTCTGCAAGGGGTGCATGGTGAAAGTATGGTTCCATTCTTATGCGACAGCGGTTACGAGCAATGATATAAAATAATACAACCTGCTTACCCGGGCTCCCGGATGTGCGCCCTTCTCTCTTAGCTTCTTCGGCCTTCCTTCCAATCCTGTCCTTCTCCTGTCTTCCTTCCAAGGGTGGCGGGCGGGACGACACGACGATACAATGAAATTTCACAGCAGCTGCCGAGCGTGATCCGTGGCGCGTCTACGCTTTCTGATACGCTTGATCATTACGCAAAAGAAATGCTAATACAAAAGAAGAAAATCTGCCGTGTAAAATAAATGACGCGAGTTTTAACGCACGTTCGCAGGTGCGCTTGCACGCGCGCTCGCGTGCGAACTCGCCTGCGCGCTCACCCTTCGAGCCGGCAGGAAGCGCGAGTCCGCCGTCGACTAGTCCGCACAGTGACGAAAAAAATGTCACGTCACATTCTTTTTAAATGATGTTATTAGAACGGTTGTTCCCTTCGTACTTATCGTTTTGTAAAAAAAAATTACACAATTATATAATTATGTGTGATATCATTTTCCCCTTCCCTTTCATTCTCTCGTTTATACATGTATTATATATGTATTTATATATGTTATATATGTAACATATTTATTAATAGTTTAGGTAATATATAATATGTTTATATACCAGGTATGTAAATATGAAACCTGAATTTTTTAATAGAAAATACATGTTTATTGCTTAAAATTGATAAAAAATATTTTATTCGAAATATTGTCCATCGCTAGCTATTCATTATTCCCACCTGTCTGACAATTTGTGGATGCCACGCCAAAAAAATTGTTGCTCTTTTGAGCCAAACTAGTCATCTAGCCATTTTCGTACATCTTCATAAAAAGTGAAGCGCTGCTGAGAAAGTGCGCGTTTCATCGATGCAAATAAGTAGTAATCGGACGGAGCCAAGTCTGGTGAGTAAGCCGCATGCCAAAGTATTTCCCAACCAAACGCCTCAATCGTTTCCTTGACCAGTTTTGCTGTGTATGATGGTGCATTATCATGAAGCAAAATCACTTTGTTGCCTTTTTTGATATTCCGGTCGTTTTTCACGCAAAGCTTGATTCAAATTGATCATTTGTTGTCGGTAGCGTTCAGTATTAACGGTTTCGCCAGGTTTTAGCAGCTTATAATAGATCACACCTTTCTGATCCTACCAAACTCAGAGCATTGTCTTCCGTCCATAGCGATTTGGCCTTGCAGTCGATGTCGATGGTTCGCCTGGAGTTACCCATGATCTTTTACGCTTAGGATACTCAAAATATATTCACTTTTCATCGCCAGTCACAATTCGATGGAGAAATGACTTTGTTTTTTACCTGGCGAGCAGCATTTCGCAAATGGTTTTTCGGTTTTCCTGCTGTCTTTCATTTAGTTTATGTGAAACCCATTTTCCAATCTTCTGGATCTTTCCCATGGATTTCAAACGTATGGAGACGGCTTCTCGTGTCACATTCAATTGATCCGCGAGTTGTTGTTGAATTTGAGCGTCATCCTCATCTAACAATGCTTGCAATTCGCTGTCTTCAAACTTTTTCGGTGATTTTCCACGTTCTTCGATTCTCACGTCAAAATCGTCACTTTGGAATTTTTTAAACCACTCAAAGCACTGTGATTTACCAAGAGCATGCTCACCGTAAGCTTCGACAAACATTCGATGCGATTCTGCAGCAGTTTTCTTCAAATGGTAACAGAAAATCAATGTTGTCCGCAAATCGTAATTTCGAGGCACAAAATTCGACATGTTCGACGCTATTGCAAACTATACTGTTGTATGAAACTTGTATTGTTGTGAGTTGAAAATCTTTGTCAGATGTCAGAACAAGGAAATGGCGTCAATGACGCGGTCTGACGGCAACTACATTGATAGCTATGGCCATCTATTGGTAAATTCTGGTTTCATATTTACATACCTGTTAAATCGCTGTAATCACCGAGAGTATCAATGCAAAAGCGTTGCCAAACATTTGTTGCATGTTGAAAATCATCATCGGAAATGCTCTCACCAGTTAACGAAGTGTAAAAGGCCTTACGAGGTTGTAAACTAGTCTCGTTTAACTTATCTACGTTGTCGATGTATTCGTATGGAAATACTCCTTTACGTGTGAGCAAATTGAAATCCTCGGTATTAAGATTGAGAAATTCCAATCGTGTGACTTTCAATCAGAAGACGCGGTAGTGTCTTCGGCCATGTTCAAAAAAAAAGTGAAAGGACATAAAGACACTACAAGTCCCTTATCCTGAGCCACTAATATCCATTTTTTGGGGGTACAGATCTACCAAAATATAAAAAATTTTGAATCGGACGTAACATATCCTGAAGGCGGCATCGCCACGAATAATTTGAACAAAAAAAAATAAATAAAATCGGTCAAGCCGTTCTGGACATAGGAGCGGTCAAAAAGTAATGATTTTCATGAAAAATGAAGTAGCGTCTCCTTATTATTATTATTTTTCTCTGTCCGCAAACACATGCACCTTTATTCTCTCTCACCCTTCACTCACACCTCCACCAACTTTGACCCACTCCTCCCCTTCCCCATCCCCCTCCCCTTCCCCACCACTCACCCCCACCCCCCATTTTCGCCCGATCTCACTTTCTTTCGTCCTCTCTCACCCCCTTTGGCCATCTCTCACCCTCACCTGCTGAAAGTGTCCAATGGTCGCTCAGGGTCGTAATCTTGACGATGTTAATATGTGGGAGGGTTAGGGTTATCGGAGGTGAATTGTCTATTTTAATTTTAATAGGTACTTTAATAGGTAATTTAATAGGTGAATGAGCAACGGTCGCCTGTTGAAAGTGTCCGATGGTCATTTAGAATCGTGACTTTAACAATATGAATAAGAGTCATTTTAATTTTTGGAGTATTCTCTTCCTCTCCCGCCACCCACTCCCACTACTCCTCTCTTTTTCTCTCTATCTCACTCTATTTCGTCTTCACTCACTCCCTTTCGTCGTTTCTTACTCTCGCTTGCTGAAAGTGTCCGATGGTCACTCAGGGTCGTGATCTTGACAATGTTAATATGTAGGGGGGTCAGGGTCATCGGAGGTGAATTGCCCATTTTAATTTTAATAGCTTCTCAATGGGCAACGATCGCTTGTTGGAAGTGTACGCTGGTCGTTTATCTATCTCACTCTATTTCGTCCTCTCTCACCCCCTTTGGTCATCTCTCACCCTCACCTGCTGAAAGTGTTCGATGGTCACTCAGGGTCGTGATCTTGACAATGTTAATATGTGGGAGGGTCAGGGTTATTGGAGGTGAATTGCCCATTTTAATTTTAATAGCTTTTCAATGGGCAACAGTTGCTTGTTGAAAGTGTCCGATGGTCATTTAATTGGAGTATCTTCTTTCTCCCCCGCTACCCGCCCTCACTACTCCTCTCTTTCGTTCTATCTCACTCTATTTCGTCCTCTCTCACTCCCTTTATCTCTCACATTCGCCTGCTGAAAGTGTCCGATGGTCACTCAGGGTCATTAACTTGACAATATATTTCACGGTCAGGGTCATCAGATCTTTAATAACTTTTTAACGTGAGATGGATGACTGTTAAATTTCGTGAAGGTTGCAGGAAATGTAGTGGGAAAAAGTATCGTGTACCGCGCGCAGATCTGTGTTAAGTGATAATTCTAGATTGAAAAAAGGAATGAAATTAAATTAAAGTTACCAAAATGTTTAAAACACTGCACTGATGAAAAGGCTATCCAAAGTTAAGTATCCTTCAGTGGTTCTTATTGTATGAATAAGTTTGGAAAAGTCACTTTGAGAGGTAACTCTTAACTATTACGTAGTATACTGAAGAAATTGTTTGTAATTAGTCCGAAAGAACTTAATTTGTATCAATAATAGGCGCTAAACAATAAAAGTTTCAAACGTGGTCAATATATAAAACTAAATAAATACAACAGGGCATATACCGCGAACGCTGGTTGTAAGTAGCTTAAAAATTCTGTATTTAGAAATATACAATAATTAGACGTTTCGGTCTTAATTAGATCTTCTTCAGTAATATAATCATTCACATAAATAAAGTTTAAAAATAAAAATAAAATTATTACGTATATATGTTAGTTAATAACGCATTTCTCTAATGTTAATATTATTATAATTAACGCTTATATTAAATGACAAGCGATGTCAGCCGTCATTATTTTCACTTTGGTAATTTTGTTATTATTAATGATACATTCTGTTCCATAATCACGGTATTATTTAACAATCCTGATTATTGAATCGAGTTCTAGTAGTAAGTGAATTTCTCAATTTCGTACTACACAGAAGTTCCAAATTCTATTAAATAATATATTGCTTTAAGCAAGAATAAGCGAAGCTAGTTAATTATCTCAATTTTAAAATATATGGTTATATAATTTTATTTAAATTCAATTCTCACCAAATAATAAGTGTAGTATTAACAATTTTTAGAGTGAATTAGAATATACATTTATATAAATTCATTTTTAATTCTTAAATTTAATTTTTAGAATATACAATTATATAAATTTGAATTTAACTCTTACCAATTATTAAGTCTAGTATTAACAATTTTTCGAGTGAATTATTATTAATGACTATTATCATTATATTTTTAATTATTACAGATTCCTGTGTTAGGCAGAGATAAGAGTAATCCAGGACTCGAAATGTAATATGATCAAAACCAATGGTGAAAATATTCTGTCTGTTTCTCTACTTATCTGACAGTTCATATACATACTTTAAGAACCGATAGAAAGTTCTAGAGTTTCCGTAGAGCACGGTATATTCAGTAACAGATAATATATTTCTGATCTTTAAATATGTTATATTAATTGTGCTGAAAATTAAGTCCAATGGATTTCCATGTTCATTTTTTTTTCTTATGAGATTCAGAATATGATAAAAGAATAACTCTATCTAATTGACAAATTATTAGGTGTTAAACTTAATTCCTATCGCTCGCTACTAGAGGGCTCTGCCTCAAACGCTGACGAGTTTCGACGATGAAGTCACATGTCTTTTGTAGCTTAGACATCGCTGAAAGTGATTCAATCCTCACAGGTTAGATTTCTCGACGCCAAAGAGATTTTCCAAAAGATTGAAAATGAATCGCGATAAGCTGTTTTTCCGACATGTGCTTCTTCACTACTTCGACCTCAAGAAAACCGCAGCTGAAGCGCACTTATTATCTGAAATTTATGGTGATGAAACTCCATCGGAACCAACATGTAGAGTTTGGTTTCAACGCTTCCGAAACGGTGAATTTGATGTGACAGACAAAGAATGTTCAGGACAGCTAAAAAAATTTGAAGATTTCGAGCTGCAAGAATTGCTTGATGAGATTCCAGCTCAAACGCTTTTAGAATTGTCGAAATAGTTAAATGTTACTTCAATGGCCGTCTCAAAACACTTGCATGCCATGAGAAAGATCCATAAGGAAGGGAGATGGCTACTACATGAGTTGTCAGAAAGTGCCATTTCAAATCGTTTGACTATTGCGACTTCTTTGCTTGCCAGGCAAAGAAAAAAGAATTTTTTGTGGCGCATCGTGACTGGCGATGAAAAATGGATTTATTTTGATAATCCCAAGCGGAAAAAATCATCGGTATATCCCGGCTAACCATCCGCTTCAACGCCGAAGAGGAATATTCACGGGCATAAGACTTTGCTGTGCATTTGGTGAGACCAGAAAGGTGTGCTGTATTATGAACTCTTGGGTCCAAATGAAACCGTTACAATTGATCACTACCAATAGCAATTATACCGATTGAGTGACGTATCGATGCAAAAAAGGTCATCCGTAGTCAACAATAGATGCAAAGTCATTTTGTTGCATGATAACGCTCGACCGCATGTCGCGAAAAGCGTGAAGCAGACACTTCGAGAGCTTGAATGGGAATTTCTGCCGCACCCAGCGTACTCTCCAGACTTGGCACCGTCGGATTACCATCTCTTCCGATCGCAACACGCACTTACGAACACACACTTCTCCAGTTACAACAAAATCCAAAAATGGGTGGATGAATGGATCGCCTCGAAAGACACCGCGTTTTACCGTCGTGGTATTGCCCTGTTGTCGGAGAGATGGGAAAAAGTAGTAGAAAATGGAGAAAATGACTTTGATTAAGGTATTCATTCATCTTCCCTTCGAAACAAATCGATTTTCGAGGCGAAAAAACGATAGGAATTAAGTTTAACATCTAATATTACACTTTTGTGTTCAACATGATGATTCGAAAAAAAGTTCAGGTAACGTCAAGAGTTTTTCGGTTTTTTGTAGTTGTCAAACCTAATTCGTCCTAATAATAATTTACTCGAAAAATTGTTAATACTAGACTTAATAATTAGTGAGAGTTAAATTCAAATTTATATAATTGTATATTCTAAAAAATATGTAATAAAAAATAAGTAATATTTAAACTTTATTTATGTGAATGATTATATTATTGAAGAAGGTCTAATTAAGACCGAAACGTCTAATTATTGTATATTTCTAAATACAGAATTTTTAAGCTACTCACAACCAGCGTTCGTGGTATATGTCTTGTTGTATTTATTTAATTGGCGGTAAATTACAATTTTTTCAAATCAGAGGAGAAGGTAATATTGTGGCTTCCCTTAAGGCGATGCTAAAGCTCCCTGTTTTACCACATTCCTATTCGGTGAAAAATCTCTGTATTGGATGTACGGATTGCAAAAGTATTATTACTTAAATTATAGTACGCATCAACAGGACCTCAGCTGCACTGGATTTTATGAGAAAATCGAAAAAAAAATTAAAAATTCACTTACTTTTGGCTCGTACAGCTGTTACCTCAGATATGTATTTGCTTGATATAAGAGTTTTAGAGTCCATATCTTGAAAATAAGCGTGCAGCTGAGGTCACATTATTCAAACGAACGATACTGAGTTTGTAGAACTAAGATTGAAAGTCTAGAAAAGCAATATTTCCACCGAATAGAAAATACGTGTATACTGATGCTTTGCGAAGACTGGGACTGTCAACAGAGCCGAAATTCCGTGTAGTAGTAGTTGCGCGGTCTTGCGATAGATGGCGTTGTAGAGCGTTCGGTAAAACAGGTACTAAACATGATACCGTTGGGTTCGAACACGGCCTTGAGGCCCTATATAAGAATAAATTGTTACATATAGTACCGAAATGCCGGAATTTATACGATTTTCATTCAAGAAACGCCGTTTTCTTATGTGGAAATTATTCGTACGCGCTCAAGATGAGTAGCTGGAAAAATATCGCATACGAACATTTTACATACAGTTATACTCGCAATACGGTACATTCAAGAAGGGGAAGTAACGTGTTTTTTGTAACATTGTTATCATCGTTATTTTATTATAATAAACATTTTATTACGACATTACAATTTCCATGATTGTAATAATAACGTTAGGCTTGACAAATATATTTATCATTACTATTGTGCGTTACTTGTCATACAATGGTACGGTCAACACGATGCTGCAAACGCTTTGAAGCGTTTTTTAATAATTGGTCAGTTTGTAAAATTCTTTCGTTT
>NW_017295939.1:162214-163467 GCF_001594075.2 Trachymyrmex cornetzi | reverse complement strand
TATCATAAGCGCTATACTTCTATGATTGTGTCTACATATGTGTATGTGTATACATTATAATATAAATTATATGTATACCTAACACTTCCGACACCGTATATATACATTTATATATAAATTCAGTATGTAATATATCCATACATGGGATTAATATAAGCGCTATATTCTTATAATTGCATTTATATGAACGTATATGTATATACACATATAATATATATACATGTATGTATATACATGTGTATATATATAAGGTGTCCCGACCTTTTTTGCCAATCACTTTTGTGTAGATAGAGTGGACTAAACTGAGTCGAAAAGTCTTCTACCATTTTGCAATTTTCGCAAGAAACAAGATATTAATTACTAAAAATTGCAAAATATTGGTCTTGAATAATTTTTTACTCAAATACTATCAATTTTACAGAAAAACTGCAAGAGATAAAAATTATTTATTTTCTTCTCATAAAGTTCTGAGAATTTTTTCAGATTTTTTTATCGACTTTTTAGTACTGCATTTTCTTATTTTTACCAACATGAGAAAAATTATGAAAAAAAGTATTATGAAAAAAAATGAGAAAAAGTATTATGAAAAAAAATGAGAAAAATTATGAAAAAATTCTCAAAACTTTATGAGAAGAAAATAAATGATTTTTGTCTCTTGCAGTTTTTCTGTAAAGTTGATAGTATTTGAGTAAAAAATTATTCAAGACCAATATTTTGCAATTTTTAGTAATTAATATCTCTATTGCAAAAATTGCAAAATGGTAGAGGACTTTTCGACTCAGTTTAGTCCGCACTATCAACACAAAAGTGATTGGCAAAAAAAGTCGGGATACTGTATATGTATATATGTCATGTATATATATATCAGGGCTCGGCACGAAATGCAACTTTCGGCCGATTTTCGAGTCGGCTCCGCCTTCCGCTATCCCTCTCATCTCACCGCCCTGCGCGCAGTCCAAATGCCGATCGACGAATGTACTAATGGCACTCGTACATGTAAAAGGTATTCGTTCGGGGCACTCGGTATGTTGTAATCTTCATTCTATCTTTTTTCTCTCATTACATACAAAACTAATAGCGAATTCGGTTGAACGTACTATGCACATTAGTGTTCAACCGAATTCGCTATTAGTTTCGTACGTAATGAGCGAAAAAAAAGATAGAATGAAGATTACAGCGTGTCGAGCGCCCCGAACGAATGCCCCTTACATTTACGAGCGCCTTAGTACACTCCTGAGCGTCGATCGGCATTT
>NW_017295939.1:157059-161970 GCF_001594075.2 Trachymyrmex cornetzi | reverse complement strand
GCGGTGAGGTGAGAGGGATAGCGGAAGGCGGAGCCGACTCGAAAATCGGCCGAAAGTTGCATTTTGTGCCGAGTCCTGGTATATATATATATATACACGTATATATATATGTATATATACATATATATATGTATGTATATATACATGATAATATATATACACATACGTGATAATATATTTACACAATATATGCCTTATAATCTATCAGAGAATCGTCCGAAATACGAGTCTCTCGAAAATTGGAGATACGGCATTATATCCTCCAAAGGAGTACGTGTATTTACGTTTCGTAAAATAATAAAGATGTAGCAAAAAATAACTACATCAAACACGTACTTTTATAATGTAGCACGAAAAATGCTGATAAATTACTATTCGGTATATTATCGATATTTTTAGTTTCGTGCTACTCCGTGTAAATGGGCGCGCAGCACCGTCTTACATCGATTTTCCAATAAAATCTCCTAAATCTGTATTATCGACCTTAATTGAGTTCCGCCGTTGCTTTAGCATCCCCTTAATATCTCCATTATTATATAGCAAACCTCAATGATTACTTATGAAGGAATTATGAAAATTACACCTATTTCATCACTTATCTTAAATTGCATGTATATATTTTTTATCTTTACATATAATTCTTATAAATAGTAACTTTGTTCGCTCGTCCGCCTCTTCACCTTTCGCCTCTTCCTCTTCCGCCTATTTCCCTCATTACATCTCTTTGGATTCTATAAAATAAAAGTCCAACATTAAATAGTATCTCCATAAAAAAAACTAATAGTATAACTTAAACAACTAACAAGGGAAGTGGCCAAAGTGATAATAGCGAATTGATAAAGAATATATATCGTTGGAAAGATCTTGCCAAGTAAAGTATAACTGTGCAGTATTTCGCTTGAATGGCGCCTCTAGAGGGCGTTATGTGCAATAGAAGTTTCAATTTGTACCTAATTATAATAAGAATTTCGCTCACACCTCCACCAACCTAGACCCACCGCACCTCCTCCACCTCCCCCTCCCCCTTCCCATCCCCTACTCCCTCCTCACTCCCTTCTTTTCGTCGTTTTTCACTCTCCATCGTTATATAATATTTTTAAGTCATTTTTTAAATTTGTTTTTAATTTTTTAAATTTATTTTTACTTTATATTTTGTTTTTAATTTTTTGGTGAAATTATTCATTCTCATCAGATTTGGAAAAAAATTTTCAATAAATTGATCAATAAAACATAAATCGCGATTTTCGTTTCATTTCAGAAACCAAAATAAGAGCGAAGACAGGAAAAGGAAACGCAAAAAGCCTAATGATAATGATAACGTTCGAAAAAACAATCGTAACAAAGAGATCTACTGCAGAAATCATTTGAACATTTGATGCATGTAGCATTTTGATTACAAATCTGACAAATGGGTTCTTCAAAAGAAAAGTTTATATCTTTCAACCCTTTAAACTCCACGTATGGAACATCAAATCCGCCTTTGAACCATGCATATTTAAACATCGATTAATATACTGGAGATTGAAATTGATTTAGAATCAAGCTCTGTGGATTTTTAATATTTTCGCGCCTATGCAAAAACGTTTGATTTCCAGTAAGAAAAGCGTGTTCCGTAAAACGCTTAATGAAATCTTTCCATTGATCGATCTATTTTGCTTCCATCAATGGAAAGATTTCATTAAGCGTTTTACGGAACACGCTTTTCTTACTGGAAATCAAACGTTTTTGCATAGGCGCGAAAATATTAAAAATCCACAGAGCTTGATTCTAAATCAATTTCAATCTCCAGTATATTAACCGATGTTTAAATATGCATGGTTCAAAGGCGGATTTGATGTTCCATACGTGGAGTTTAAAGGGTAGAAAGATATAAACTTTTCTTTTGAAGAACCCATTTGTCAGATTTGTAATCAAAATGCTACATGCATCAAATGTTCATATAATTTCTGCAGTAGATTCCTTTGTTACGATTGTTTTTTCGAACGTTATCATTATCATTAGGCTTTTTGCATTGCCTTTTCCTGTCTTCGCTCTTATTTTGGTTTCTGAAATGAAACGAAAATCGCGATTTATGTTTTATTGATCAATTTATTGAAAATTTTCTTCCAAATCTGATGAGAGCGAATAATTTCACCAAAAAATTAAAAACAACATATAAAGTAAAAATAAATATAAAAAATTAAAAACAAATAAAAAAAATGACTTAAAAATATTATATAACGATGGAGAGTGAAAAACGACGAAAAGAAGGGAGTGAGGAGGGAGTAGGGGATGGGAAGGGGGAGGGGGAGGTGGAGGAGGTGCGGTGGGTCAAGGTTGGTGGAGGTGTGAGCGAAATTCTTATTATAATTAGGTACAAATTGAATAACTTCTATTGCACATAATGCCCTCTAGAGGTGCCATTCAAGCGAAATACTGCACTGTTATACTTTACTCGACAAGACCTTTCCAACGATATATATTTTGTATCAATTCGCGATTATGACTTTGGCCACTTCCCTTGTAAGAGTCAATACGTGGTTAAAGTTAAAAACATATATTTGAATCGTTACATTAATCTTTCAATTGATTGTACTTGAATAAACGTTTCGGTCTTCCATTAGACCATTTCAGTATTATCAGGAGACGCTGTAGTGGCTCCGGTTACGTTAAAAAAGAGACACAACAAGTCTCTTATCCCGAACCACAAAAGTCCATTTTTGGAGGTTGCATAACTACTAAAATATAAAAAATTTTGAATTGCATGTGATATATCCTGAAAGGCCGCATCGCCACGAGTAATTTGAGCTAAAAAAATTAAAAATCGGTCAAGCAAGATCGTTCTGGACATACGAGTGGTCGAAAAGTGATGATTTTCATGAAAAATGAAGTAACGTCTTCCTCTTCCTCTTCCTCTTCCTCTTCTTCTTCTTCTTCTTCTCCTTCTCCTTCTGTGTCAGCAATCATATATATCTCTCTTGTCTCTCACCTTTCACTCACATCTCCACCAACTTCGACCCACTCCACCCTCTCACCCCATCCCTTCTCCTCTCCCACCACCCTCCTCTCTTTATCGCTCTATCTCGCTTTCTTTCGTCCTCTCTCACCCGCTTTGGTCATCTCTCACCCTCGCCTGCTGAAAGTGTCCGATGATCACTCAGGGTTGTGACCTTGCCATTGTGAGTGAAGGTCATACGAATTTTTTGGGATAACTTCGTAACGCGTGATGGGTGACTGTTACAGTCTTCCGAAGGTTGTTCGGTGTAATGACCTTCATAATGTGTGGGAGGGTCAAGGTCATCGGAGGTCAACTGCCCATTTTAATTTTAATACCTTCCCAATGAGCAACGGTCGCCTGTTGAAAGTGTCCGATGGTCACTCAGGGTCGTGACCTTGACATTGTGAGTCAGGGTCGTATTATTTTTTTTTATAACTTTGTAACGCATAATGGGTGACTGCTGCAACTTTCCGAAGGTTGTTCGGTGTGATGATCTTCGTAAAGCGTGGGAGGGTCAAGGTCATCGGAGGTAAATTGTCCATTTTAATTTTAATATCTTCTTAATGAGCAATGGTCTCCTGCTTAAAGTGTCCGATGGTCACTCAGGGTCGTGACCTTGACAATATATGTCACGGTCAGCGTCGTCAGTGTTGAATTCCCTATTTCATCTTTAATAACTTTTTAACGTTGATGACTATTAAATCTTCCGAAGTTTGCAGGAGATGTAATGGAAAAACAAGTACGTTTGCCGCAGGTCTACGTTAAGTAATAATTCCATATTGAAAAGAGGAATCAAATGCCAATTGAAAATTGCCAGTGTCACAAGTTCTGTTATGGTAATATGGAGAAGAACATTTTACCTTCCGAAGAATGGTTGACGGAAACGATGACAGATAGTTTCTATGCGCTACTCGAAAGAAATTCTGATTATGCACCTCGATCTGTACGGTTGACAATATTTCGCGATCGGATTGTTCCACTCGATAATTCGATGGTCCATACCTTGTATCATTGATGATGTGCTGAGATATGTTTGAGAGGAAACGTATCTGCAACAAATGCTGAAAAATAAAGTAGCGAACGCATTGACTGATGGTATCTACGTTAAGCATAACCGTTGCAACATTCTAGCGGTTAGAAGATCTGTCGGAGAATGCTTCGAAAAACGAATACAACAAGATGTTTAGGAATATTTCACGGCTATAATGTCGACGTATTCCTAAATCAATGATGTGTTAAAACTCGATTTGAAGTACGTAACATCTTGTTTAAATGCCATATGTAATTACAGTGTAACTACGCTGGAAAAGAGTTGTTTACTGATATTATCTATACAGTCGAGATTAAAAAAAAAAAAGGTGTCACTCAGCAAACTTTGATTGATTTCGAATTTTCGAAATGGGAAACGATAAATGACAATTGTAAGGAATGTAATGGTACCGTTCTGAAAAAGAAAACCGTATTCGAATTGACCTTATCCGTTTTAGTAATACAGCTCAATTTATACACTTTTGTAAACGGTACTTCTAAAAAAATTATCGATAGTCGGTAATAAGCGCTATACTTCACGAGAGCGAAGAAATGAATCGTGGTCACTACACGTGTATGTTGGGAACAGGCAAAAAATCGGAATGGTATTACTCTAATGATTCTTTAAATATATTACACGTAAAGATTATAAATAAAAATTTATTCTGTTGCAATCGAAATTAATTTAGTTTATTTAGTATACTTACGATCTAGTTAATTTTGATGTACGTATCATTTATTAAATATAATTGAAACTGTCTTCTCTCTATTTATATATATTTAAAAAAAAGACATATTATTTACTTATTGTAATAACACGTATCAGTTGTACCATGAAAAAACTGACTATATGGTTCAGTCTAATTATCAGGGAATGGAAGTAACTCGTTACTTGTAACGAAGTT
>NW_017295939.1:154834-156472 GCF_001594075.2 Trachymyrmex cornetzi | reverse complement strand
AAAAGTAACGAAAAGTTACTTTCTCAAGTAACGGTAACTGTAACGAGTTACTTTTAAAAATCGGTAACTAGTAACGGTAACTTGTTACTTTTCCACTCGGTAACGAGTAACTGTAACTTGTTACTTTTAAAAAGTAACTTTCCATTCCCTGCTAATTATCAAGTTAAATTTTACCAAATAATTCTACCAAATGAAAAAGTAATGTCCATGTGGTATTGTCTTCGCTAAATTTAAAATCTCAAGTAGTATTATTTTTAAAAATGCAAGTAGAATTATCTTTACGACGACTATAAGTCGTCTGTTAATCAATTTGGCGTAATGTAAATATAGTTCTCAGAAATATTAAAATTAATTATAATTCTAATAATACAGGTAATTATCGAAGTAAACAAAGGCACATATAAATATGTGTTTAATATATCAATTTTTATAGCTATTCATAAAAATTATATGTATAAATTACATATAATTTTTATAAATGGTTATTTTACATTCTTCGTTTCTTCCTCGTCCGCCTCTTCTTAGGCTAAAAGTCCAAAATGAAATAGTAATTAGTTCGTTAATTAATTTCACGAAGGGCTTTGAGCCAATTAAAATTTTATTATGTCTAATATTCGTACAGACGTCGATACCGATCGGATCATTTTCAATGTAAAAACTAATATAGGTTTATATGTACCATATGTTTCAATTTTTTTTAACTATATTGCATGATTTGTAGATTGTAGAAGGGTACATGACAAGAATCGAAAATATATACATTTGTGATACTTGCGTATGTGTGTGTTACTAGAAAACTGCCCCATATATATACTCTGAAAAGTATGTGATATAGCCGAAAAATATCATTACAATGAAAAGATCAGGCCATGTTCAAAAATATAAGCAGACCTTCAAAAATGTAAACTTTTAAAAATTGAAATTATTATGTAACAATATATATTACCATGAAAAGTAACTGATATAACATTCAAAATTCCAGTTCAAGGTGAACATACATAAAACGTATTCTCAAAAATGTAAAGCTTTAAAAATTTACACTTTTATCTGATAATATATTATGTAACAATATACATATAAAAATTGAAATTATGTAACAATATATATTATCATGAAAGTAACTGATATATTATTCAAAGTCCCAGTTCAAGGTGAACATACATAAAGCGTATTCTCAAAAATGTAAAGCATTAAAAATTTAAATAATTATCTGATAATATATTATCATAAAAAGTATTTGATATATTATCAAAGTGCCAGTTCAAAGTGAACATACATATAAAGTGTATCCTGAAAAATGTAAACCTTTAAAAATTTAAATGATTATCTGAAGATATATTCCATGACAAGTAACTGATATATTATAATATTAAAGCTACCAGTTCAAAGTTAACATACATCAAGTGTGTCTTCAAAAATTTCAACCTTTAAATACGTAAATGATTATCTAACAATATGTATTACCATGACAAGTAACTGATATTATTGAAGGTGCCAGTTCAAAGTGAACTTACATAAAGTGTAAATATATCTAAATTTAATTAATACACTACTCAACAAAATCTAGGGAACACTTTCAAACACGCTAAAAATTGGGCAATATTCAGAACACCATAATTCAATGAAAAATCATCGCAG
>NW_017295939.1:151094-154507 GCF_001594075.2 Trachymyrmex cornetzi | reverse complement strand
ACCTTTGTAAAGTGTGTACAAAATTATACGATATGTTTTAGATTTGACAAATATCCATTTGTGTCCGTATAGCTCCGTCAAAGATCAGTTAGATTGAAATATCAATAACTGATTTTGAAAGTTGAGATTTCAACCTTTAAAATGCTTTTTTAAAAATCTCATTATGACCATTTTTGACGAAGTTATTCTAACCTGAAGTTAAAAGATCATTATATGATATCTTTTTTTATCAGAATTTTCGAAGTGCTCTTGCCATTTTCTGAAAAATAGTGGTTACCGCCGACATTAGCGTAACCCAATGTGCACCACGCGGAGGTTGTCGGTCGGAATTTGCACATCATGTGTATGTGTGTTTGCGTGTGTGCGTGCGCGCGCGCGCGCGCGTGTGTGTAAGGTGATGAGATGAGCATTTATGTGAATGAGGGTTTATTTAATATTGTGTGTTTCCTCCTCTCTGATTGATCACCGCTTGCAATCGTTGTCGCATGTTTACACATCTCTGGATGAAGGCTACTAAAATTTCATTCCAAATCTGCCTAAGCGCTTCTTGCAGCTCATATAAATTTCGTGGCTGTCTTCGCGGTGTCTTAATCATCGTTCCATCTCGTCCCAAATGTGTTCAATCGGATTTAAATCCGGGCTATTAGCAGGATGATGGAGCAATGTGATGCCATGTCGCTCAAAAAACCGCTGCGTTACATTTGCCGTATGGGGCCGAGCATTGTCCTGCATGAATATAAAATTTCGACGTAACAGATGTTGTAGAGGCAAAACTTGAGGCCGGAGAACATTATTCACGTAGCGAATAGCCGTCATTGCTGGAGGTGGCAAAATTACTAATTCTGTTCGTCTCGTCATCGAAATGCATCCCCATACCATCACTGAACCGCCGTTATGAGCTCTTATTCGCATAACGCAGCGTCGATCATAACGCTCCCCTTGTCGGCGCCAAGTGCGTATGCGAGCATCATTGCCATAAAGGCAGAAACGCGATTCGTCCGAAAAATAAACGTTTCTCCATTGCCTTGCGGTCCAATTTATGTGATTTTGAGCAAATTGAAGACGAGCCTGACGATGTGTAAGTGTAAGTCTTGGCACCTGTGCACGAGAGCGAGAACGAAGACCCACCTCTTTTAAGCGACGACGAATCGTTTGTTCGCTGACATGATGTGAAGTAGGAACTTCACGTCGAACACACCTTGCAGTAATCGTTCGTCTTCTCAAAACGTGGCGAACAATTTCTCGATCTTGTCGAACTGTTGTTATACGATGACGGCCATTTCCTTGACGTCTTGTGTATTGTCCTGTCTCTTGATATCGTAACCACGCTCTATTTATTACAGATACGGATACACCGACACGTTGCGCTACGTAACGCATACTGTACCCTTCTTCCAGAAGTGCGATTATGCGGGCAACTTCGAATACTAACAAGTGTCTGCGCGGCATTTTGAAAATTTGCAATATGCGACTATTTTTGTTACAAAGCGCGAACTTCTCAATAGCCTCAATCGAGAAAAGAGAAGACTTGAAGTTCGCGTTAAGCGAGTTCGAGAATGTGCGTCTATAAGCGAAAGCTTTGCGTTAACGCCAACTTCAAGTCTTGAAAAATAATGGTTAACGCCGACATTAGCGTAACCCAATGTGCATCACGAGAGTTTTGGGTTAGCGCGAAAAAAGAAGACTTGAAGTTGGCGCTATGAGCCGATCGGCGGCTCAAACGTAGAGTCTGTAGCGGTAGTGGGGGGACAGTAGGCGTCTTCTCAGAAATCTGGCCGAAAAGGGCAACTGATTCCGAGTGCTGAACTTTATACTCACGCAACATTTTCTATCTTAATCCGTCCATTGAACCGGGATTGATCCATAATGGCAGATGGCAAAGAATGATCCGTAAATGCGTAAATTTGTCTTAGTCGTCCAATATCAACCAGGATAATAAATCTATCGGCTCTTACTTTATCTTGTAACTTAATGTACGCAAAATGCCGGATTATACTTTGAACGAAATTATTGATGTTCTGGTACTTGGAGAATGCCATAATAATTATCGACAAGCAGCGGTATTGTACCGTAATCGATTTCCTCATAGACGACATCCAAGTCATTGTACGATTTCCAGACTTGTATAGCGTCAACGACAACGTCAACGTCAAAAACGACAAAGACGTCGTATTAACGTACCAGAAAGGGATGATCCAACAGTACTTGCCGTATTGGGAATGATAGCTATTAATCCACGCGTGTCAACGAGGCAAATCGAAAGAGAATTAGATATTCCGGAATCAACAAGTCATAGAATTTTGACCACTTACAACTTCCATCCTTACCATATCACTTTGACACAACAATTAACACTCAATGATTTTCAACAAAGACTAGAATTTTGTAGGTGAGCACAAATAATATTAAATCGTGATTGAACATTTTTCAGATTTGTTTTATTTAATGGCGAAACAACTTTTCACAACATTGGACAATTAAATCGCCATAGTTCTCATTATTGGTTTGTTGAAAACCCACGTTCGTATACAGAAGTTAATCATCAACATCGCAGGAGCCTCATTGTATGGTGTAGCATATTAAACGGAAACCTTATCGGCCCTTATTTCTTTGACGAAAATGTTAATGGTAATAATTATTTACACTTTCTAGGACAAAGATTGCCGGCGTTGTTTGAAGATATCAATCTGGATACAAGACAACATATGTTCTTTCAACAGAATGGTGCGCCCGCGCACTGGAATAGAAGAGTTAGAAACCATTTAAATCTCACATTCCCAAGTAGATTGATAGGACGCGGTGGACCAGTGTCATGGTGTCCTAGATCTCCAGACTTGTCAAGCCTAGATTTCTTTTTATGAGTATACTTGAAAAACGTAGTATATTCAAAAACACCCACAACAAGAGATAATATGATGAAGCGTATAACTATTGCCTGCCGTAGCATTCCAAGAAATACACTTTTATCGACAGTTGGTAGTTTTGAACGTCGAGTTCAATTATGTGTGGATAATAATGGACAGATATTCGAATACTTATTAAGATCATAATCATTTCACATGAAAACTAGATTCTGATATGAATTGACCGGATCAGCCCCGATCTTGCTTTAGTCGGGCGAATCAGTCGCGATCTTGCCTTAATCGGCCGGATCTGCCCCGATCTTGCTTTAGTCGGCCGGATCAGCCCCAATCTTGCTTTAGTCGGCTGGATCAGCCCCGATCTTGCTTTAGTCGGCGAGATCAGCCCCGATCTTGCTTTAATCGTCCGGATCAGTTTCGATCTTGCTTTAACCGGCCGGATCAACCCCGATCTTGCTTTAGTCGGCCGGATCAGCCCCGATCTTGCTTTAGTCGGCCGGATCAGCCCCGATCTTGCTTTAGTCGGCCGGATCAGCCCCGATTTCGCTTTAT
>NW_017295939.1:140983-151041 GCF_001594075.2 Trachymyrmex cornetzi | reverse complement strand
TAGTCGACCGGATCAGCCCCGATCTTGCTTTAATCGGCCGGATCAGTCTCGATCTTGCTTTAATCGGTCGAATCAGTCTCGATCTTGCTTTATGACTTAACTAGTACTTAACGAAAAGTAACTTAATTATGGTATTTTGGAAAGCTCTCGAGATGAGCTGTAAGAATGTGCAATGAGAAATAAGGAGTTCTATTAAAAAAATTTGTTAGATAGCGCGCAGTATCGAGGATAGGTCCACAGGTACAACAACACTAAGTGGCCAGAGTATTAGCACTTTATTTCGTTTAGAATAACAGCTTTGAATAGCGGCGCATGACAACGTGAGTTCTCGACGACACGAGATATGGAAGTAAGAGAGAGAGATAGACATTATAATGGGGGACCGAGTAATCGCTCGAGTCGACCCAAGATGGCGCAATCGACAGATCGACTGCGGGCTCGCGATACAGCAACTTCCCGCGAGCGGTGGGGAATTTGTGATATTACCAACACTCTCCCTCAAATTCGAGCACGCGAGACGTGGATGACTTTGATCCCGATTCCGTCCTTGCAGAAGTGATGCTTGGCACCCGGCACAGCCTTAGTTAGTACGTCGGCGATCATCTCCTCCGTAGGCGTGTACGAGAGTTCGATTTTGTTCTCTGTTAGGGCTTGTCTAATGAAGTGACATTTAATGTCTATATGTTTAGAGCGCGAATGAAACATGGGATTGATTGCGAGCTTTCCTGCACTTTGATTGTCGTTATGTAGTGATACCTTCGCAAAAGATGTCAACCCCACTTCCCTTAAGAATCCGGACAGATGGATGGCCTCCCGCGCGGCCTCGCTGAGCGCGACGTATTCGGCCTCCGTCGACGAGAGTGCCACCGTCCTTTGTTTTCTGGCTTCCCAGGATATCGCCGCGTCAGCCAGCAGGAAAACGGTTCCGGTGTATGATCGACGGTCCTGGTGGCAGTTTCCCCAGTCTGCGTCGACGTAACCTGTAAGGGCCCTACCGCGTCTTGTGAATGTCAAGCCATGGTCGATGGTTCCTTTGAAATACCGGAGTATTCTCTTGGCGCAGGCCCAGTGAATCCTTGTATAGCATGAGTTGAACTGGCTCAAGGCGCTAACAGCGTAAGCAATGTCCGGACGCGTCCCCTGCGCGATATAACTCAGAGATCCCAGGAGTTCCCTGTACGGGATTGCGGAGTCGTTTATGGTAATGTCCTTCTCGGTGCCGTGTAGCTTGACACCTGTTTCCATGGGAGTTTGCACGGGCTTGCAGTCGCTCATTCCGAATTTGCTCAGCACATCGCGAGTGTAGCCGGCCTGAGAGAGATGAATGCCCTCCCTGTTACGCGTTACCTCGATGCCCAAGCAATATTTCACGTCCCCCAGATCCTTGATTGTGAAGGCCTTGCCGAGTTTCGCCTTCAGCCCTTCAATGGCGAGTGTATCGCGAGATGCGATCAGGATGTCGTCAACGTAGACTAATAAAAGAATATTGTTGCCTTTCGTCGTGATAGACGCACGGATCGGCGACTGTCGGTGATAGGCCGAGTCCTTTCAACGTCGAGGAGAGTTTAGCGTGCCATAGCCGCCCGGCTTGACGTAAGCCGTACAGTGACTTGTTGAGCTTGCACACTTTGTCTCCCTCGCTGAGTTGACGTAGCATTTGCTTTGCTTTTTCTACTATGCCCTTGTCGTTTTCGAGCGTGACCATCCTTTCGAGCATTTGTTTAAGCATTTCCGGCTTTTCCATGTAGATGTCGGTGTCCATGATTCCGTTTAGATATGCCGTGGTTATATCAATTTGTGCGATTTTCATGCCTCGTTCGACGGCGACTGCCATCAGCATCCTCAGAGAGCTCAACCTCGCGACCGGGGCGTAAGTATCCTGGAAGTCCACACCCGGGCGTTGCGAGAATCCTCGGGCCACCACGCGTGCCTTCCTTCGGTCCAGTTTCCCGTTTGGCTTGTGCTTGTTCCGCAAAACTGTGCGGCATCCGATCACTCGGCCATTTGGCGGTGTGTCCACGAGCGTCCATGTGTCATTCCCGATCAACGATTTCATCTCGTCGTAGATTGCGTCGAGCCACTCCTTTCCGTCCGGACCTGTAACAGCTTGAGAAAATGATATTTCGAGTGCCGGCATGGCTACTTGAGCATCGAACCAGTCGTAATCATCGGAGTCCCCTCCTTCTTGTACCGGAGGTTCTGCGGTGGATTCGATTTGGCCTGTTTCACCCTGATGTGTCGATCTCTTGATATGGTACTGCTTCGATGGGCGTCCGGGCTTTCCGGTGTATACCTTTTTCGGCCGCCCCGGTCCGCGTACGGAAGGCGGGTTCCTGTCGAGGTCGTGCGGCTCACCGGCGGCGTCGACTGTTTCCTCAGCCGGATCGTCATCTTGCGCGATCGTCTCGTTGCTCCCGATCGTAGTTTCCGGATTCCGATTGAGCTTCGCATCGTTGTCGGAGTGTTCGTCTTCCCTGTCAGTGGTGTCATCCACTGCGATGTCTTCTTTCCGGCCGTCAGTGTCGAATTCGTCAAGGAACTTGACGTCCCTGGCGATGATTACCTTGCGGTCCTTTGGCACCCAAACGCGATAGTTTCCCGGGTGGTCCGTATAGCCGACGAAGATGCCCTCGACGCCTCTGGGTTCAAACTTCCCTTTGTTGGGAGACTTGTCGAGAAACAGGACCTTGCATCCGAAGGTACGCAGATGACTGACGTCGGGCCTTTCGCCCTTTCACAGCTCGTAAGGAGTACGGTCGTCCGAGCCTTTGCCGATGCAGCGATTCCGTATGTAGTTAGCCGTGTTTATCGCCTCGCCCCAGAATGATGGAGGAAGGTTCGACTTCGCGAGTAGGCAGCGTGCTGTTTCGACTAAGGTTCTGTTTTTGCGTTCGGCCACCTCGTTTTGCTGTGGGGTGTGTGGCACGGTGAGGCGTTGTTTAATTCCCGAGTCTTTCAAGACCCGGCGGTTTCGGCGAAGAAATTCTCGATCTCCGAGCTGTTGGCCTTCTCGTCCTCTTGCTTCTTCCTCTTACGGCAGTCGGCATACTTGTGGCCTGGGATTTTGCAGAAAGAGCATTTGAATTTGAAACGAGGCGGCGCGGTCGTGGCGGTATCCTTGCGTGGATCCGGCGCGTTTTTCCGAGATTTCGCGTTTGAGTCGTATTTTCCGCGACGAGCGAGCATTGCTCCCGACCCTTCCGCTGTTGCTTGACTTCGCGCCTCATATTCCTCGAGGATTTTAACTTTTAGTTGTTCGGCGTTCGGTAGTGCGTCGCGGGATTCGATCGCGCACCTGAAGTTTTCGAAGCCGCTCGGTAGGCTATATAAGAGTATAATGGAGAGGAGGTCTCCGTTTATTTTGACGTCCATAGACTCTAGTTTGTCGACGGCGTCGAAAAATTGAGCGACGTGTGTCTTGGCGTCCCCGCTTTCCGGCATTTTCGTTTGGATGAACCGTTTGAGAAGTGTCGCTTTGCGCGCGGGACCGCTCGAGTCGTAAATGGATTTTAATTTGTCCCATACGTCCTTAGAGGTTATGCAGCCACGTACCTGCTTTAACTCAGTGGGGTTAATTGCGAGAATCAGATCGGATTTGGCTTTGCGATCTTTCTTTTCCCAGGTTGAGATGGCTGCTCGAGTCGCCGGATCGTCGCCTTGAGGTCGTGGCACCTCGCCACTCACGTAGCCCCAGTTGTCGTTTTTTACGAGTAACGCTTCTGCCTGTATCGCCCACGTGTCGTAGTTGTCCTTTGTCAGTGTCTCCAGCCGCGTGGAATTAATGGTGTTGGTATGCGCCATTGTTTCTGTGGATTTGGTCGTTGCACGTGTGGCGAGCAATATATACTTGTTAACTTTTTGTTGTGACCACTGGGCCCATAACCTGTTAGATAGCGCGCAGTATCGAGGATAGGTCCACAGGTACAACAACACTAAGTGGCCAGAGTATTAGCACTTTATTTCGTTTAGAATAACAGCCTTGAATAGCGACGCACGACAACGTGAGTTCTCGACGATACGAGATACGGAAGTAAGGGAGAGAGATAGACATTATAATGGGGGACCGAGTAATCGCTCGAGTCGACCCAAGATGGCGCAATCGACAGATCGACTGCGGGATCGCGATACAGCAACTTCCCGCGAGCGGTGGGGAATTTGTGATATTACCAACAAAATTAAAGGTGACCTTCAAGTGACCTTCAGAGGACTATCCATGGTCAAATCAATGGCACCATCTTATGTCCCCCTTCGAGTCAAACAACTTTTGTCTGAAACATTTTTGTCTACTGGGTTTAGTTTTCGTGATATTTGGCTGGAACGTTTAAAATGGGACACCCTGTATTATATCATGACAAGTAAAATACACCAATTCTCGGGTTAGGTACAGAGAAGCTATACGGTTAAGAACCTTACTAATTATTTGACATAATATATATCCACTTCGTTCTAGAACTTTAGAAAATACCGTTCTAATATGATACTTTTTGTACTTTAGTGGTGTCATTATTGAGAGGATGGGCGGAGTAAAGGTCTAATTACAAAATCTTGATTTAATATACAAACGGGTGCAGTATTAAATAAATTTATGTAATGTCCTTAAGAAGTTACATGTTACGATATTTCTCTATTACGATCGATATTATATAAAACAGCTAATTTCCTGATAAAGGAATCTAAGTAGAGTTGTGCCTTCATTCCACCCATTCTCTCAATTACTCTGTAAAAGCTTCGATATTATTTCTAAATGGACACCGAGGAACTCATCAAAGTTTTGAAAGCAGGCAGCCATGTTCTTTTTCCGAGTCATTAACAAATTGGTACTCTGGAATTACAAGCAATTATTTTTCATTATACGTGCTAGTATAAATTTTAAGTCAAATCTCAATAAACGACTTTTATATTTTGTGCACTAAGAATATCATATCGCACTTATTTTTTATAATCAAATTGTAATCTGTTTTACTTGTATATATGTATGTTCGTTTTGAACTCGCACCTTCAATAACATATGAATTACTTTTTATGAGAATATATTAATTAAATTTAGATATATATTTACACTTTATGTAAGTTCACTTTGAACTGGCACCTTCAATAATATCAGTTACTTGTCATGGTAATACATATCGTTAGATAATCATTTACATATTTAAAGGTTGAAATTTTTGAATACACTTGATGTATGATATACTTGATGTATGATAACTTTGACCTGGCAACTTTAATAATATATCAGTTACTTGTCATGGCAATATATCTTCAGATAATCATTTAAATTTTTAAAGGTTTACATTTTTCAGGATACACTTTATATGTATGTTCACTTTGAACTGGCACTTTGATAATATATCAAATACTTTTTATGATAATATATTATCAGATAATCATTTAAATTTTTAATTCTTTACATTTTTGAGAATACGCTTTATGTATGTTCTTCTTGAACTGATGTAAGTGTACTGGAAAGATATTACGAAAAACGTCACGTTTGAAACACATTTTGATTTTTTAACGTTAAAATCATTTTTGTTGTTAATGGAAGGGTTATACGGTTATTAAAACTTATTGAAATCCATTTATTAAAATCGTTATCTAGAATGTGTGTGTCTCTTTATCCCTTATACAATAATACACCGAGCGGCTACATTTTCGATTTTCGGTCTGTTATGAGAAGCGACTAGTAGAGGAAACGTACGCGCGAGAGAGAGACCGGCCGTCCTTTTCGCTCTAATACTCGCTTGTGTTTACAAGTTACTGGTAGAGCGAGAAGGACGGGCGCTCTCTCTCTCGCTGTCTCGCTCGCTCTCGCGCAGCGGCGAAGTCGGTCGACTCGGTGCCAGTAGGTGTCTGCTTGGTGGGGGTAGAAGTGGTGGGGCTGGTTTTCTGTGGTGCCGGGGCCAAAATCATTGATGCGATGTGCCTAAATCCAGTGATACACATTCGGCTCCCCGGCAACACGGAAACCAGCCCCACCACTTGAACCCCCACCAAGCAGACACCTACCGGCATCGAGTTGGCCGCTTCGCCGTTGCGCGAGAGCGAGCGAGACAGCGAGAGACAGCGCCCGTCCTTCTCGCTCTACAAGCGAGTATTACAGCGAAAAGGACGGCCGCTCTCTTTCGCTGTCTTGTTTCCTCTAGTATCGTAATCGCTTGTTTTAAGCGACCGAAAATGTACTTTCTCGGCCGCTTGGCGTATTCCTGTACAGGGTATCCCGACCTTTTTTACCAATCACTTTTGTGTTGATAGAGCGGATTAAACTGAGTCCAAAAGTCCTCTACCATTTTGCATTTTTTGCAATAGTTAAAAAGATATTAATTACTAAATATCGCAAAATATTGGTTTTGAATAATTTTTTACTTGAATACTATCAACTTTACAGAAAAAAAACTGCAAGAGACAAAAATTATTTACTTTCTTCTCATAAAGTTCTGAGAATTTTTTTAGAATTTTTTAATACTGTATTTTCTCATGTTGATAAAAATAAGAAAATGCAGTACTAAAAAGTTGATAAAAAATTCTCAAAACTTTATGAGAAAAAATTAAGTAATTTTTGTCTCTTGCAGTTTTTCTGTAAAGTTGATAGTATTTGAGTAAAAAATTATTCAAAACCAATATTTTGCAATTTTTAGTAATTAATATCTTGTTAACTATTGCAAAAATTGCAAAATAGTAGAGGACTTTTCGACTCAGTTTAGTCCGCTCTATCAACACAAAAGTGATTGGCAAAAAAGGTCGGGATACCCTGTACAGGAATACGCCAAGCGGCCGAGAAAGTACATTTTCGGTTTTCGGTCGCTTATAATAAGCGACTACGATACTAGAGGAAGCGATACAGTGAGAGAGAGCGGCCGTCCTTATCGCTGTAATTCTCGCTTGTAGAGCGAGAAGGGCGTGCGCTGTCTTTCGCTGTCTCGCTCGCTCTCGCGCAGCGGCGAAGACGACCGATTCGATGCCGGTAGGTGTTTGCTTGGTGGGGGTACAAGTGGTGGGGCTGGTTTCCGTGTTGCCGGGGAGCCAAATGTGCATCACTGCCTAAATCTTTACATTTTACACCAATATTCACATTATTTGACAAATAGCCACCAGATTACGCTGGCGTCGCGGGACGGAAAGGGAATCACGGGATGATGTCTGTTGCCGGCGGCGGGAGCCCTCGATCGGGTTCCCCCGTGAACGGCAGTAAAGACAATTTATTTGCGCCGGGTTCGCACGGACGCTTCGCTCTCCAGATTCGTACTGATCCTTTGTCGCGCGAACTTGAACGGCTCGCGGCTTCAATTTCGTGAGCGATAACGTGATTCGCCGATAACATCGGCCCAGTAACGAGCGACGAATCAGAGGGTAACACAACACGTACGACGAGAGCCTTTTTTCAGCGTCTAAAGACTCTCGTCGTCATCGGTACACAAATACCCGTTCGCGACGTCGACATTGCTCGAAAGTCGAATCAACAACGATTCGAAACGAAGAGGTTTCTCGAGCAATATCGACGACCGCACGAATTGACGCTCCAATTCTGAACAATGTCATTGGACTCTAAGTCTAACAAAGCTTTCGTACATCTACGCTTGTGAAATTGTAAACGTTGCATTTCGTTGGATCACATTACATTGATGATGATGTCATTGTTCGAATATGTGACACGTCGTAACATGTTTAAAAATTCGTTTATTACGCTAAATCGAGCAGAGCTATCATATATCGATGAAATTGCGAACGTTGTATTCTTGTTATATCAAATTATATTGATGATGTCATTGTTCGGATATGTCGTGTCATGTTAAACGTTTTATGCGTGAGAAGAAAATGGGAGGCAGGAAAAGACAGTGAAGCATTGAGAGAAAGATGATAAGTATATGAGATAGCGCACACTAATATGGCTGTGGCGGCGATGCTGCTCAATACCCTAAAACAATGCATATAAAGGTGACATTTGATAGCCGGATACTCTATACAGGGTGTCCAAAAAATCGAGGCCAATACTTTAGGAGATGATTCAGGAGCCAAAAAGGAGTGAAAAAGCTATATAAACATAGGTCCGGAAATAAGTCGTTTCCGAGTTATAACCACTTTTATGTTAAAAAATTGAAATTTATTTTTCATAAATTAGAATTATAATTTATTTCACAGTGTTTCAACATAATTACATGTTTTATTTTTAAACTTTTTATTTTTTAATTTTTCGGTATTTGTAAATATGGTTATTGCATTATTTTGGGATAAACATAAACAGGTTAAATAAAGTTAAACGAAATGTGTAACAGAGTAAATTTAATGTTCAAAATGACCAGTTTCAGCACGTATGCAGGCCCTTATTTTTCTATCAAAGGAATTCCCAACTCTTTGAAAAACAGTTGGATTCCTCCTTATTTCTTCGAATCCATGGATTATTCTTTGTCTTAAGTCAGCAATATTATTGGGCGCATTTCTGTAAACTAGTGACTTTACGTGACCCCATAGATAAAAATCAAGTGGATTCATATCTGGTGACTTTGAGGACCAGGCAATCAGACCTCCACGCCCTATCCATCTCTGGCCATAATTTCGATTTAAATGATCTCTGGCTATACGGCTGAAATGCTCAGGTGCACCGTCATGCGTGAACCACACGTTTCGACGTATTATTAAAGGAACGTTTTCAAGAAAGTAGCCTAACTCTTCTCTAAGAAATCGTACATAATTCTGACCATTTAGTCTCTCTTCAAAGAAATAAGGACATATAAGTTTGTTACCTATAGTACCCGTCCATACCGTGCAACTAAACTGTTGTTGATGCCTCCTTTGATCAATCGTTTTGGGATTTTGTACAGCCCATTGATGAGATTTGTGGTAGTTGAAAATTCCATTTCTGTCAAAGCCTGCTTCGTCAGTAAATAGAATATTTTCACAAAAATTCGGGTTCTCATATATTTTGTTTGATCAAAGGAGGCATCAACAACAGTTTAGTTGCACGGTATGGACGGGTATTATTGGTAACGGACTTATAGATCTTTATTTCTTTGAAGAGAGATTAAATGGTCAGAATTATGTACGATTTCTTAGAGAAGAGTTAGGCTACTTTCTTGAAAACGTCCTTTTAATAATACGTCAAAACATGTGGTTCTTGCATAACGGTGCACCTGCGCATTTTAGCCGTATAGCCAGAGATTATTTAAATCGAAATTATGGCCAGAGATGGATAGGGCGTGGAGGTCCGATTGCCTGGCCCCCAAAATCACCAGATATGAATCCATTTGATTTTTATCTATGGGGTCACGTAAAGTCACTAGTTTACAGAAATGCGCCGAATAATATTGCTAACTTAAGACGAAGAATAATCCACGGATTCGAAGAAATAAGGAGGGATTCAACTGTTTTTCAAAGAATTCGGGATTCCTTTGATAGAAAAATAAGGGCCTGCATACGTGCTGAAGGTGGTCATTTTGAACATTAAATTTAATCTGTTACACATTTTATTTAACTCTATTTAACTTGTTTATATTTATCCCAAAATAATGCAGTAACCATATTTACAAATACCGGAAAATTAAAAAATAAAACATGTAATTATGTTGAAACACTGTGAAATAAATTATAATTCTAATTTATGAAAAATAAATTTCAATTTTTTAACATAAAAGGGGTTATACCTCGAAAACTTATTTCCGGACCTGTTTATATAACTTTTTTTCCTCCTTTTGGCTCCTGAATCACTTCCTAAAGTATTGGCCTCGATTTTTTGGACACCCTGTATAAGGCAACTGCCTCTGAACTGAAGACACCGATCTTCTCGTGGCGGTACTTTTGACTTCACTCGTTTTATATGTACAACAGCCGCCTGTAGATAAATCCCGGGCAGCCAAGCTACAGCGAAGGATGCTTCTAGACGTCAGTCTTGCCCACGCGTGCGAGACGGTATGGTTTTTTGTATTATAAGATCTGTTTTCTGTCGTTTAAGTAGTGAACATTTTTAGATTTTAAAACGAAATAGGTATATGTTCGATAGTTGAAAGTGAGAAAGAAAGTTCTAATGCAGTTTAGTACAGTGGTGGTAGTGGAGGAGGAGGAGGAGGAGG
>NW_017295939.1:136170-140924 GCF_001594075.2 Trachymyrmex cornetzi | reverse complement strand
GGAGGAGGAGGAGGAGGAGGAGGATGCTCCCACTGAGGAGATCGAAGATGAAGACGCTCTCACCGAGAAGGCTGAGAAAGACCTCCATGGAGGTCGATCCAGTAACGTCATCCCAAATTAAAGAGGGGAAAGTTGAGTTGATCCCCGCGCCCAGTAACGTCAGCCCAGCGACGCGATCGTCATCTACTGGTTACTGTATCTGTGGATTCAAACCGCCCCAGTATTACTACTTTCGGGTTGTGATACAACACCATTTTTCATCGCCAGACACCACTTTATACAGGAAATTCTTTCTTTTTTTTTTAACACGAAAGCAAAAATCCAATCGTACCGTAGCGTCTCTCTTTGTTTGCATTAAGCATATACAGAACTGAACGATACGCTTTCTGGAGTCCTAGCTCTTTTAATCATACCGACACAGATTATTGCGTTACTTCAAGAGCTTGTGCGAGTTCTGATTGCGTCTGACATGAATTTTCAACTAATAGCTTTTCTAATTCTTGGTCTTCGAATTTTTTCGGCTGTCCAGAACGAACTTTATCTGACAAATCAAAATTTCCTTTGCGAAATTGTGCAAACCATTGTTTGCAAGTGCTATACGACCGTATCTTCTCCGAAGATGAAGCATATCAAATTTGTTATTACTTTTGTTCAAATTTATTGCTTCGGCGGCGTTTTTTTTATTTCAAACGCAAATAATATGGCAATGACGGAAATATTTTTTTTGAAACGACATTTTGTTCTGCAAAACTTCATTTATTCTTTGAAGTTATGTTAGCTATATAATCGCGTGTTAATGTTTTTAGGTTGGTGCTTCGATATCTCAAACAGGGACAGGAACAGCAATTTATATTAATGTTATGATTGATTTTAGGGAAGGGCCGAAAAAATTATAATTTGTACACCTAATATATACATTGTAAAAATGACGCCCATATATCCTTAAACTTTGTATTCAATTTTGTTGATGTTGAACCTTAAATATATGTCAATTAATTATTAATTTACTAACAACTTAATTTGCTCTTTTATTTTTGCCATTTTTGTTGATAGATTATTTTTAAGTTTTATGTCACTGACGATGGTTCTAAATACGAAATGTAAGTTGCAACAGCAAGTCGAATACGATTTATATACATATAAAACTTTTTATATTTTCGCACATAAAGTGTTGCACCGCGTACTTTTACTCGCCTAACTTTTGTGAATATGTTAAAATAATATTGTGCCTTACACCGTAGGATACTAAGGATAAGGAACAATTACAACAAAAAATTTCAAAAATAAAGCTTATCGAAGAAATACTACGTAATGAAGCCGAAGTAAATATATTAAGCTTCTGAAACAACCCTAATCATTCTACTTAATATATTTAAAGCAATATCTTTTTTCAGAACAACAATAATTTCAATAATGTAGGACAAACATTCAGACGAGAGTTACATAATACGATTATGATAGAAGAAGAAACTTTACAAAATTTGAACAAGGATCAAGAAAAGATGAAAGAGGACATTGTACAATACGAGAATAAAACGCAACAATGGAATACTATTATATCGTAAGTAACATTCCATGCATACGTTCAACATATAGTTGGTTTGTCAAATATTATACAACTTAATAGCACGTGATATAAATCTTTAAATATATAAATAATTATATAATTTTAATATTAAATATAATTATATTAATATATGCAAACATAAATGAATTAATATTTATCTATTTATTTATTTATTTATTTACTTATTTCTCGTATCAAGAGACACGGTAGTATCTCATGTCAAGTGAACGCGCAGCGCGAGAAACAAGCACGAGACCATACCGTGTCTTTACATGAGTCGGTGATTTGCGAACAAATCGTATCTCAATTACGACTGAATCAATCAAATTTTAAGTAGGTTCAATCGATAGCTTTGGGATAAAAAAATAGTTATAAAAGAATATGTGTACAATGCTTTAAGAAGGGGGGCTTGTGAATTTTGTGGGAAAAGTTCTATTTCAAAAATGAAAAATAATTTCAGTAGCAAAACTAGGAGAGTCCTGTTGTACCTCTCGGTGCAACCAAACGTAAGTTTGGGATCCGGTCCGCCTAGAGGGTTAGGACCCACGAGGAGAGGCGAGGATATGGAACGAAAGGTCGTCAACAAACTCACTTCAACACTTTTCACTATTTAATCGAAAATGACCCCTTTTATTTAGTATGTGTACAATTTCGGTATCAACATAAAAATGCACTACCCGTTTCTTATACTAATTGATTTCAATATATTCGAGTACCCCCCCGCGCATAATTATATTGCTCCGGTCAGCGACACTCGTTATCGCGGAGCTCGTCGGGCTTCGGTTTCTCCGACCCACGTAACGTATCGTTCGTTTTTCTGTCTTAATACGAGACTCGCGGTCCACTCTTAGGCCGCCGAATATATGACGTTGCGATGTCTCGATTTGGTTTTCGCTGTGACCATACATGGTCATACAAATCGTGCGGCGCGTGTACCCGCGCTACTGACAAATTTGCAGCCTTGCATTTCCGCAAATCGTTGTTATGCCGAAGTGCAAGGGTTGCTCTTCGCGGTGATAGTCTTGCATTTCCGTCAGCTTGTTGCTATGCTGAAATGCAAGATTAAATCGTGGTAGCACTCGTGGGCTACAACATCTCTCCCCCGTTGGAAAAAAAAACGAGGGCACGGAGTTTTTCTTCAGGCAATATTTTTAGAAACGTGTACTTTTATTTCGTTTTAATATTGACTTGGGAAGATCAAAATTTTCTTCTGTCTCTATCTCTATGTTTAAGTTCCTTGTGTGATTTGATTTATTCCGTTTTTTATTTCTTATTACAAATATTATCGCACTTATTACTATTATTGATACTAATAATACAGAAAATCTGCTTGTTGCCATTGGGTAAATAAAGTGTTCTGATTGAAAATGTAAGTTTTCATTTTTATCAAGATCATTGTTTACTTTATTTAATATTATTTTGAGATCTTTTAACTCTGAAGAATTTTGAGTAGCATCTTTTATTTTTATTGCTCGTCTATATTTGAGTTAATTTTAAAATTTGATTTATTCTCTATTATGGATATGTTGTATTCTAGTAAAAATGATTCTATTACTGTTTCATGTAATGTTTTCGCTGACTGTAACGTTGCGTCAGGTGTGAATACTTTACATCTCTTTTGAATCGCGATTTTATCTGTATTTTTAATCGTTCTTTTTATTTTCCCGTGGTCTTTACATTGTATGAAAATTTATTCCTTTTTCGAGATTGTGTATAGCCAAGAATGTGGGTTATTTAACGGTATTCATAAGGTGTTGTTTAATACGGTATTTTTTATTTCACAATTTTATAGTCGTTATTTTCTAAGTAGATCTCGATTTCACAAGTTGGATCTAGGTTCACATGACCTATCGCGAAGTTTCCGTTAAATAAATATTCGCTATCGATTATCTTACATTTTTGTAAATTATTTTCTGTTATTATTAAATAAGAGTGTCCTTCTATTATATATTAATAGCAATTAAAAGATTCGTTATTTTTAAATATACAAATACATTTTTGTTGCGTGTTACAGGTAGTGGAATTACGTTTGCTAATTTGTATTTCGGTAGTAAAATCAAAAGAAATTGCAAAATCGTAAATATGTTTTTGTGTCACAATAAGCGTTTATAGTAGTTGTCTTTTCTATTATTGGCCATTCGTCGGTTCTAATTTTAAAAGGGAAACAGAGTTCTTCTGAGAGTTGTAAACTCGTGTCTCTAAGATTTTCTATAATAATGTTAACAGGTGTTAATCGAGGATTTAGTATTTCTGCCCTTATAAAAATTAAATATTCTAAAATGCCTTGTGCGTCACGCGTTAGGTCATTTAGTATTGCGTTAATGGCGATAAAGTGTTCGTGTACATCGATTTTTTTCTCATTTTCAAGTGTTACGTCCAACCCTGATTATCGGCGAGAGTGAGAGACAGGAGGAAGATGGAGAGGGTATGGAAGGACGGTTGACTCAACCTCACAGGTATACGCACGGAAGCGTACAGCTGTGAGTCGTTAGCACCCTTTTAAGTCCCAGAACGTGGGTCAACGTCCTGAAGGGACGCTATGACACCTGTTCCGATGGACAGTGCGAACGTTGGTCTTACTTTTTAGGTCAAGGAACTTAATCTTTTTGACCTGAGACTGGACCTCGTGCAATCTTAGACGTTACGGGGGTACGGGATATTCGTGTGAGGCAATTTAAGAAATAAATGCGACTTTATAAGAAAACTAAAACTAACTTTTATTCATAAAAGAAAATATATATATATATATAAATGAATTAAAGCTAACTTACATGATTAATGTGTTGATTTTTGTACAGTATAATAATTCCTTGTTACTGAAGTCGTGAGCGCATGTATGTGGGTTGTTTTTTTTTGTTATTACAAATTTTGTGTGTGTGCGTGTGTATGTATGTGTAAGAGAGGAGGGGGTGATCATCGAGTATTGGTTGCGAGGAAGGAAGTCCATGGACAGACTGGGACTATGTGTTTTAGCTGGACGAGGAAAGGGGAGGAATTTCCAGGGACGTAGACGGTGATTAGTCTGTCCCCTTCGTTGGAGGTGGATGAGAACGATTGGACGATCCGTTCCCAATCGATAGATTGAGGATCGGGGTGGACAGGAGGGGGAGTTGGAAGTTGATTAAAAGAGAAAAGGGGAGTTGGGAGCTGGTCAAAAAGGGAAGGAGAGGGAAGGAATCGTTCCTCG
>NW_017295939.1:130570-135855 GCF_001594075.2 Trachymyrmex cornetzi | reverse complement strand
AACTTCCCTTATTTTTGGACATATTTTCATGAAAATTCTGTTATTTATTGAATTTTCCTTCATTTCACATCCGCCATTTTTTTATTCAAAAAAATTACAGATTTATTATTTTCGATGTGCAATACATACGCAAACACATAATAACATTTTTGCGTAAATACTTGCACGATTTGTTACGAATTCATTCGCTATCGTATTTTTTGTTCATTTTATTGGATCGGCCATTCCTAATTCGGACCGCAATCAAAATTTAAGCATAACAGGCTTATAGCTCATTCAATTTCGAACAAATTTAAAAAAAAACTTTAAAATCGGTCAAGAATTAGAGAGTCGGTCGAATTTTGTCCACAAAAGGAGCCTTTCCGCCCACTGTGCGCCGGTGAGCGTTTGTAGTCAGCAGAATATTTCTGTAGGTCTGTACGTCATCATCCGTACAAATACTTTCGTTTGGAAATTTCATAAAAATTAACTCGTACAGGCTCGCTGTTCTTATCTTTTCATATCTTTTCCCATCTATAAAAATATCATCGTTTTTGTGCAAAGTGATACGTTTGTCACCGAGCATCGTTCCTTCATCGCTGAAATAAACTCCATATACGACGTCTATGTTGACGGCTTTCTTACCGCTCAGAACCGCTTTCAGATATTTCGATCCCAACGGGCCATAGTTTGTTTGCAACTTTTCCTGACCTTCGGATGTTTGAAGCAGGTGTCGAAGAGATGTCGCGAGCGGTTCATCGGCAAACTCGAAAATTTCTTCGACGAAGGGAGCATGGTCGTACGATAACTCATGCGACTGTGTTATTTCGGACATTTCGTTCAAAGTGGATGGTACGGTTTTCGATCGATTCAACACTGATTTTATAGGCGTGGAAGCCTGTATAGGATTGTCATACAGAGCACTCGATCGTTTTCTTTTGGTTCCTCCTCTTCCCCCGAAAAGAATGTTTCATTCATGCTAGGATCCTTGGAGGATTCAACGGTATTTTCAACAATCTGTTTCAACGGGTCGATAATAGGTTTGAAGTGTCTCTCCAATGCGATGTCCCTCTCCATTTTACCAGTCTTCAAAGCGCGATACTTTTTGCGAATCGAATGGTTCGTTTTCGCAATCTCCTTAGCTATCTTCTCACGATCTTTGGTGTTATCCATGTCAGCGTATCGATTTTAACTGATCGCATCACGGTATTGCAAAATCATTAAATCCTTTTCTGTGTCGCCCATCGGCAAGCGCACTGACCTTGTCAATCACTAGAAATCCATACTTTTGCTGCCAACATTTACACCATAAATCGCAGAAATTCTCGTAAGACATGTCGGTATTCACGTGATTGTTGTACACGCGTTTCAGATTGGTACCATCCTGTTTGAAAAGGATCAACAGATTTACATTGTGGCGTATAAGGTGCTTCGGTATCTTTGGATATGTCTGACAGAGATAGAAGGAGTCGACGTCCGCGTGTCGTCTCATTGCAAAGTACTCTCTTATCGCGTCCTAATTGTCGCATGCCACGCCATCAAAGATAAAGATGGAATTCGGAAGCGCCTCGCTTGGAATGACGTCGCTATTATTGGACAACGTAAAATAGCCAATTTCTTCAATCAGAGCTAGCAGATTCGTCAGATATCGATGTTTCGGTTGTTGCAGCGATTTCGAGTACACGTACTTGTTCTCAAATCGTACGCCATGTGGACTTTCCAATAGGCTTATCGACACGTTCGTTTTGCCGCAATTTGATGGTCCAGACGATCGCCCGTATAGAAACCGGTAGCATGTTGCCATGCTTGCGCGTCTCTTTATCGATTTATACTTTGCCGTCGAGATTCGTCACTTTAATCATTCGTGAATGGTGCAGGAACCGCATATTTCCTCCTTGCACAAAATACTGAAAACGATATCGCGAGCGGGCTTATTTATAGAGCCGCGTAAAGCGAAATCGCTCAGTAACCAAAATATTTCTCGTCAGGTCAGACGATCTGCACAGTTTAACATCAAAGGAGCTGGAATACATACCGAAAATTGTCCTGCTGCTACAGTTTGAATATTGCATAGATACATTGTGGGACAGATTACCCGAGCATATACGAGCAGATTTGGAGGTACAACGATACCGTCGGTGCCTGAAGCATTACAATTTGCCGATTTATCAAACGCATATCGACGGTCCGGCGCCTTTGATAAAGAATTGTAGCGAATGCCGTCGAGAGGTTTGTTAAATCGTGAGATAAACGCGCTTCCTTTTGAATTACAAATTCCAGGATATCAGTTTTGCGGTCTGGGAACGCGATTGGAGAAGCGATTGGTCAGAGGTGATCGAGGTATTAATTCATTGGATGCTGCATGTCGCGAGCATCACATAGCATATTCGCACAGGAACGATCTCACCGAACGACACGCGGCTGATAATATACTCGCCGAGAAGGCGCGGAAACGCATTACCGCGAGTGATTCAACTCTCAGAGAGAGAGAGCCGCAGCCACAGTCGTATGGGCAACTATGAAGCCCAAAATGAAGATTGGTATGGGCTAGAAAACAAAGAAGAAGAAGAGCAAGAAGATTCTTCCGACAGCGAAACGCGGCGGTATCCTGCCCGTTCTATCGCTACTGGGCGTTCTCGGATCATTGGTCGGCGGGACGGCGGGAGTCGCCAAGGCCGTAAACAATAGCAAAGCAGCGCAGCGTCAGCTGGAAGAACTGCAGCGTCATAATCGCGTCAAAGAAGGTCGCGGCGTTTATCTCGTTCCCTACAAGCGCGGACAAGGTGTCGCACGTAGAAAAATATAAGTCGATGAAACGTTAAAAATTCCGAGGGGAGTAACTACCGATGTGCAACTGCAACAACTTGGAAATCGTATGCGCATTTCGTATTTTAGAGGTGTCTTTATGCGTACTACATTACCGGTCAAAGGAGTACGTCGAAACGAGAACGGTATCATAAATCTAGATAAGTACTTTGACAGTTTCGGCAATCTTCGGCCGCCGAAGGAACTCGAACGATATCTGGCAAACAGCGTTATCGAATACAATCGCCCGTGCGAATCTTATCAGCGTTACAATCAGGACAACTGCGGACAGCTTTGTCTATTGTTTCTACGGTCGGTTGATAAGCAATTTAAGGACCGACATTGCGCTGTTTAACTCAGTGCTCGTTTGAAACATGTCGCTGACGTATACGCTGACCGGCAAGAGTAGCGTTCTCGCCGTAAGCTACTTTCCGGGGATAGATTTGGGTGACACCGATTACGAACTCGGTCTGACGGACTTTGAAACGTACTATACTCTAGCTAATATAAATTCGACGAACAACACGTTTTACTATTACAAGGAAATTGTCATTCCCGAAGGATCGTACGAGCTGCGCGAAATATAGAGCGATGTCTTAAGCACGAAATTTTACGTTCTCGCGATGCAAAGGGTAAGGAAGATGAAGAGTTCCCACTGGTGATTGGAGCCAACAACAATACGATGAGAAGTGAGTTCAAATGCAACTATCGGATAAATTTTACAAAACCCCACAACATTGGCCTGCTGCTGGGATTTTCATCGAATCGCGTGCTGGAACCGCAACAGTGGCCTAAGTCGGATGTGGCGATAAATATCATCAACGTAAACATTATTCGTATCAAGTGCAACGTGACCGCGGGTGCGTACAGCAACGACAGGTGCGTGCACACGATACACGAGTTTTCATCGAGCGTACCGCCAGGATATAAGATATCGGAAAGACATACACAGATTATTTACCTTCCGATCATCGTACGGAGCATTACGGATCTGATGATTCGCGTGGTTGACCAAGACGGCCGATTGCTTGATTTTCACGGAAAGTAGATCACCGTTAGATTGCACGTATGACGGCGCTTACGTGAGATGCTTGTGTTGAACGAACAGCCGAAACAGACGAGAGATACACCTTTTACTGGAAAGACAACCTGGAAAAAAATTCACTGAATACAACGTTGCATTTTTTAAAGTCATCGGGTTTCATCGTACGAAATGGTTGATATCCTAAATATTACCGGTGAGCCGTTCTTTGATGACCACATCGTCAAGCTTGAGGACTCACACGTACAATCCCTACGCCAACACTACGTTTGGACATAGCGATGAGATACGGATACCCATACAACAGCAGGATTTGTACACGTTGCCTTGTGACAGTTTTCTCTACATCGAAAGAAGATTGACGGTGAAGAAAAAAAACGACCAGATGTCGTCGATGCTTGGAAATAATTGTGTAGCGTTCATGTATGATGAAATTCGATATGAACTCAACGGTGTGGAGATTGAAACGTTGGAATTACCAGTACCATCAAGAACTATGTATCGATGACGTACGACAAATCTTTGATTGCGCTTAACGCTAGATGGAACTCTAGATCCGACACGGAGGAAGGATTTAATTTTTGCGTGCCGCTCAACATGCTGTTGGGCTTTTGCGAAGATTACAAACGCATAGTCGTCAAGGCTCGCCACGAATTGATTTTGATACGGGCGCGCAACGATTACAATTGCTTGGTGGCAAAACCTGCTTCGGACCCTGAGATTGAATTATTCAAAGTGCAGTAGCGGATGCCTCACGTTGCGTTAAACTAGATCAATAAATTATCAATGCTGCGAGCAATGGAAAGCGGTCGTTTTCTAAGCATGAGTTTTCGCTCGTGGGATCTGAACGAATATCCTTTGTTACAGAATACGACCAAGCATTCATGGTCAAAACAGCGACTCAGCTTGAGAAGCCGCGATACGTTATCTTTGCTCTGCAGACCGGCCAAAAGAATATCATATCACAAGATGTTGGCATGTTTGACGATTGTAATTTGAGTAACGTGAAAGTATTTCTAAATTCAGAATTTTATCCGTACGACGATTTAAATCTGAATTTTGTCAAAAAGAGGTACGCAGTCCTGTTTAATGCACGCACGTTTTCGTAAAGCATATTATGGAATCGATTGCTTTGAAACACTACTCACTGTGCTTTCGTTTATCGAGAAAGGGCCTTTTACGGTCATTGATTGCTCTCGACAAAACGACTCTATCAAAAGCGCCACTGTGGATGTATGCATAGAATTCGACTGCAAGGAGAATGTTCCAACCAATACTACTGCCTATTGTCTCATCATACACGATCGTGTAATCGAATATTGCCCGTTGTCTAATGTAGTGCGCAAAATCATGTAATCGCAACGTCAGCAAGTATTGAGAATAAAAAAGAATTATATATAAATGGCATGTTTATATATATATATAAACGTCATGTTTGCATATATATATATATATATAT
>NW_017295939.1:129592-130534 GCF_001594075.2 Trachymyrmex cornetzi | reverse complement strand
ATATAGGAAAGGCCCCTATTATGAGATACCGAATTCATTTTGGATAAATGCTCGAAGTCTATGGATAGAACTTAAAAAAATAATAGGTCATTTTGAAGGGAATTTAATAAGCTTTAAGATAACGTTATATAAAATTATTTCAGATTCCATTTTGTTTTCAAATTAGCGAAATGTAAAAAGTGAGCAAATCACAAATTCAAAAAATTGTTCTCCTAATATGAGATGACCCGAGAAATCGATAGTAAAACGCAAGATATATCAATACTGCAACTAAGAAATTATTTCATGTTTGAGAAATCAAGACTTTATTTCATGTTTCTAAAATGCAAACAAACACAGCCAGGGTGCGTGTATAAGCATGTGATCGATTATATCCAGAACTCGTCTTTAGGTAGTTGGAATGAAGCATCGCAGAAATAGACACTCGACGTTCATTCCGGTTGTCCTTTTTATTATAATACAATAACATTTACTCTTTAGCAACGATTTTCACTATGACATAGGAACATGAGTTATTTCACATTAGAAATATCCTGAGTATCTTATATTACGATTTCCACACCTTATGGTTATATGATCATCAAATCTAACTTCTGTAATTAAACAATTCAACATATCCCACAATTTTCTATTAGTACGACCTTACTCTATCACTACTTGAAGAATTTATTGCCAAATATTTATTCATTAAATAATAAACAAGATTTAAAGGCCCATCTCAATGAAACTTGAAGATATCAAAATTCTAAAATCTTTTTTTACACTGACTACAGGCATGATCTAATAATGAATTTTCTACTAAATAGTTTTCAATCCATAAGCAATAAATTCATGGTGGAACCAATAGATAGCGTTTATTAGTTTAGCAGAAATGCCGCTATCTCATATTAGGCGCCTATTTCATAATAGGGGGCTTTCCTCTATATATATATATGTATATAT
>NW_017295939.1:127738-129430 GCF_001594075.2 Trachymyrmex cornetzi | reverse complement strand
AAGAGAGAGTAAGTTTAAAATTTTAAATGGGAACCCCCATTTTTTATTACAGATTTCGCTTCTTCAGAAAAAGTTACATAAATTTTAACTCTTACAAACATTTTTTGATGACAGATGGCGCTGTAATCAGCGAAATTAAAAAATGAGTCTAAAACGTTTAAAATATCTCAAGAAATACTCAATGGATCAAAAAAATAAAAATGTACGTATTCAATGTTGTCAAGAAAGCTATCCATTGACACAAAAATTCTACCCCCCACCTACCATCCGCTGGGGCTGAAAGGGTAGGTAACTTTAAAATTTTTAATGAGAAAACCCCCATGTTTTATTGCAGATTTCGCTTCTGCAGAAAAAGTCGTATTAACCCTTTAACGCCGAAGTGTGCTGAATTTCGTCATGGATTTCAACCCCCAACAATTAGCAGAAAAGAACGTAGACAAGTATCGGAAGGTCCATTTGTATGTAATAAGGTATCAGAAACAATAGTTAAACTTCGAAAACGTGTACTGTATGCAATTTTCATTTTTCGATTTTGAGTTCACAATGGCGCCTAAAAGCTTAAAATATTTCGAAATTTTACGTACGGCGAGTAAATTTGCAAAAAATATGCCCGAATTCGATTGAAACTTGTTACTCGAGGGTTTTTGGGATCGCTGATTACGAATGTGAAGTCAGAATCCAAAAATTCAACTTGACGTACCTACAATGGCAGACCAAGTTTTCAAAATTTGAAGTAGCGTCCTTTGCCTTTGAATATTTCAAAGTTTCCCGATTCTCACCGCGAGGAGGTGGACGATTTTAAGAAACTTTTTTTATTTTTTATTTATTCTTTTTTAGTTTTTTAAGAATGTTTTTAATTTTTTTGTTTTTTTTTCAGTTGAATTTTTTTTATTTCCTTTGCTCGATTTTTTAAAAATATGTACATACATATGTATATATGTTTGCAGGCAAAATTTGTATTGGAAATACATACTTATCTTTTTAATATTGCATATGTGTTGTGACGTGACATTTTGTCCGTCACTGTGGGGACTTGTCGACGACGGACTCGTGCTTCCTACCGGCTCGAAGGGCGAGCGCGTAGGCGAGCGCGCACGCGAGCGCGCGTGCAAACGCACCTGCGAACGTGCGTTAAAATTCGCGTCATTTGATTTACTTGGCAGATCTTATTCTTTTATACTAGCATTTCTTTTGCGTAATGACCAAGCGTATCAGGGAGCGTAGGCGCGCCACGGATCACGCTCGGCAACTGCGGTGGAATGTCATTGTATCATCGTGCCGTCTCGCCCGCCACCCTTGGAAGGAAGACAGAAGAAGGACCGAATCGTGAGGACGGCCGCAGAGCAGAGAGAAGGGCACACATCCGGGAGCCCGGATTAGCAGGTTGTACCATTTTATATCATTGCTTGTAACCGCTGTCACTTAAAAAAGGGACCATACTTTCACCATGCACCCCTTGCAGAGCACCGGAGGAGGCCATAATTCCCGGCCACCCTGGAGGGGCCGGACGGACGCCTTTCGGGAGCCTAGGACCCGACGAGCGGGAAGGAAATCCATCCCGATCTCCTCCGCCAGGCCAGGAAGTGCAGGAGCCGTGAACAGGGACACCACTCTTGACAGGAATCCTCATTGCGCGCTCGCATGAGCGAGGATTCAAGGCCGCGCGGGCCTGCACGGCACGCGCGAATGCCG
>NW_017295939.1:127232-127471 GCF_001594075.2 Trachymyrmex cornetzi | reverse complement strand
TAAGCCAGCTCGCACCGTAACGATAAAATCGGCGCAATGGCCGCCGTGTAGAACCGCGGAGCCGCGAGCCACGTGCCATCCTCCCGAGCTAGGGAATTATTAGCTGTCGCATTTCGAGAGTCAGAGTGAGGGGAGTAATTTTCGCTGCCGAGTAGAAGTGAATTTGAGTCGTCTTGGAGAGAATCGAGGGCCGAATCGCGCTCGTTCCTTTCGCCACGGGAGAGTCACTGCCGGGTACC
>NW_017295939.1:124227-126516 GCF_001594075.2 Trachymyrmex cornetzi | reverse complement strand
CTCGCGTAGTTTATTTTGTGGCCTATCTCTCTCGCCCTCTGACAAATTTCCCACACCTCTTGCGACCCACCCCTGCCATCGCGAATTACGGGCAAAGGTAAGGAGATTTCGGAAAGATTGGCAGGCTCTCTCGTGCCTGGCGCCCAACTTAGAATAAGAATTATAATTTTGGCCGAAAAACCGCCTGGCTGTCGCAAAATTCTGCTACCGAGGGAGAGAAGATACTTTTGCGTACTTTGAGTACCGAGAACACGCGACGAAGTTGTGCCGTTGCTCGTGAGTACGGTTACAGTGTGTATGTATTTATACCAGTTTAAGTTCTAACTAATTGTTTAATATTTCTTCCGTTTTCTTCTCACTATTTGCTTAAAAATTTCCATCTTTTTTATTCAGTATTCTGTTTGTCGTTGTAATTGGGCATAATGGCTTTGACACAGAAAAAGAAAAAATGAAAATATTTTCTTAAAAAATTTGATTGTTTGTCTATGTGGTATTTTCGAAAAAAAAAATCGGGGCGATCCAGGTAGCGCGTCAAACAATCAAATTTTTTAAGAAAAAAAATGGTTGGGCTTTATCAAAACATGGAGATGCGGCATCGACTTGCATAATTTCGCATCAAGTTTTTCTTAAGGTACAGATAATTACCTACAAAATGCAAAAAAAATCGTCTTGATACGATGAAAATTGACCGAGTTATGCACATTTGAAAAAGAGCAAAATTTCGATGAAAAATTTTGTTGCGATAATTTTGTTGCGTAGTGTATATGTATATATATAGGGGAGAGTGGTCTAAATCGGACCTATTTGCAGTTTTTGCTCTTTATAAGGCGTAAATAAAGTCCGAGCGTAAAATCGAAGGTGCCATTGGAAAGATCATTTAATTCTCTTCATTTTTGCTATAGATCATTTTGACGTATCTCTCACCTGTGTTGAACTTTAATGGAGAATGTAAAAACGCCTTTTCCGGTCTGATTTGGAACCAATGATTCCTCTGTTTCGAATCGCAAACTTCTATTTTTATGGATTTTTAGATAAAATTTTTAAATATTTTAATGTATTTTTCTTAATGTTGAGTAAAAGCGAGCAATTTGATAGTCAAAGATAAACATTTTTTCGGAAGTAGAAATTACTGACTTTATATTATTAAAATTGAAATCAATAAAACTCAACTGATCTGAGTCTGAAGACTCATGATATTTTAGTGATTTAATTGCTTGGATCAGATCTGATCAGCTGATCATCAATAATACAGCAAGGCCTATAAGCTATTCACTGCATTGTCCGATTTGGACCCGGGCCCTTTCGAACTTTAGAACAAATTTTACAATAAACCGCAAAAGTGATCACAAAATGCTTAATATTTTTTAATTCTATACTTTTTAATTATCTTAAATCAATTACTTTTCAAATTTTTAACACCTTTTAAATGATTTACAAGGATTTTCTTTTTTAAAAAAATTTTCGTACGGTGGTTGAAAATGCATATTTGAGTCTATTTTATGAATGTTTTGATAGAGAACTGTCAAACTGCTATCACATGTTCTGTGTCTTATAAGGACTTTACATTATAAATAGTACGCAAATCTACTTAACGGTATTCATTTAAATTAAAAAGGTCCTATTTGGAACACGGTACGATTTAGACCACTCTCCCCTATATATATATTATGTCATGTTTAAAGTTCGCCTGCGTTTTATATTGTTCATCTGATGAGGACTAAAACGATGGGTCGGAAACATGTAATACATTGTGTCTACGTAGAGTTCTATTGTTTTTGTAATTTTTTCTTTTTTATTCTTATTAATATACTGTAACCGTACTCGCGAGCAACGGCACAACTTCGTCGCGTGTTCTCGGTACTCAAAGTACGCAAAAGTATCTTCTCTCCCTCGGTAGCAGAATTTTGCGACAGCCAGGCGCTTCTTCGGCCAGAATTGTAATTCTTACTAGGGGAAAGTTGGTGAATGCGTACTGGTCACCTAAATCGTACCTCGTCGATATTTCATATTATTACGTAATATAAGCAACATTTAATGACAAAAATATGAACTAAATGAAAAATGAGTAATGTAGACAAAAATTCAACAGGCTATACAATATTTTGTGCGTGCAAACAACATTTTAAAAAATCAGATATAACAAATGTTAATTTTTGATCAATTTATATAGCCGATAGTAATGTAATGATATAATTTTATTCTGAATTGTTATATTTTCACAAAAGAAAGTTTATTGTAGAATATTTTACATTCATTGATATACATATTTACGCCCATTACAAAGATTAA
>NW_017295939.1:122817-123850 GCF_001594075.2 Trachymyrmex cornetzi | reverse complement strand
GAAATTTGTCGGAGGGCGAGAGAGATAGGCCACAAGAATAAACTACGCGAGAGCGTAATAATAAGAACAATTATATTTAAGAAAATAGGATAAAGTAGAATTAATTACATGGATTACGCAATTACAAGTTCCTTTCGGAGCTTCGTTCCGCCGCTCTACTCGGTACTCTCGGTACTCGCACCGAGAGTCGCTAACTTACTTCTAGCACCGGACGCCGGTCATACGCTACAGCACGAGCCCCGACCTTCCCCGCGGTATCTTCCGACGGTGTCAAACGCCCACCCCTCGACAGCCGGCCAGAACCCGTACCCGCTGTACCACCGGACTCCCGGACGTGTAACGCCGGCTCGTGGCCGACGCCACGGAGATGGTGCGACGTGATTATAGCGACCGCCTCGATGCGACACGACTCTACTCGACACGAGAATCCCGGAAACGGACTCTACTCATTGTCAGTAACACCGCAACCGGAAGTTCACTCGGCAACGCGACCATCCGCGTTCCGACGCGACAGCACAATGCTCGGCGACGCAATTACAGCAAGCGTGCCTACGCGACGCAATACTAAACGATAACGCAATTACAATAATCGTCGTTACGCGATACGACGAGACTCGACAACGTGGCTACTCTACGCGTTTCTACGTGACTCTACTATACTCGAAAACCGGAAGTGACTCTCCCGTGGCGAGAGGAACGACCGCGATTCGGCCCTCGTCTCGCTCCAAGACGACTCTAATTTACATCAACTCAGCAATGAATTTTACTCCCCCTACTCTAACTCCCGAAATGCGACAGCTAAATTATCTCCAAGGCTCGGGAGGATGGCACGTGGCTCGCGGTTCCGCGGCTCTACACGGCAACCATGGCGCCGATTCTAACGTTACGGTGCGAGCTGGCTTACGTGCGATCCATCAGGCGACCCCGGTCGGCAGCCTTACAAATGACGACGCTCGTCTCACCCGCGTCGGCTCCTCCGTCCTCTCGACTTCCTCCCGTCAATTCCTCGGCAATCTGGTGCTCGTCCTCGTCG
>NW_017295939.1:121725-122063 GCF_001594075.2 Trachymyrmex cornetzi | reverse complement strand
GGAGCCGGTAGGAAGCGCGAGTCCGCCGTCGACAAGTCCGCACAGTGACGGACAAAATGTCACGTCACAATACATATGTTATTTTTAAGTGTCTTTCATTTTATTTTTATCAAGAAAAATTGACTCTTATCAATCTTTGTTCTTTTGATGTATTGTTATATCAAGAGACTTTTATTTCTTTCAATATTCATATATAAAATATACATATATATTCATATAAATATGAATACATAAATATACACGCACACACACACACACACATAAATATATGGATAAATAATAATAAATAAATAAAACAAATATACTGATTACTTCGTTGTCAGAATTATTTGTTTCCT
>NW_017295939.1:120830-121271 GCF_001594075.2 Trachymyrmex cornetzi | reverse complement strand
GGGAAGGGAGGGGGGTGACGTCATAAATGGTGACGTCATAGGGTGAGGGGCTGACATCACAGGGGAGGGAGGGAATAGTGTCACAGAGGTGGAGGAGGGTGACATCATAGGAGGTAATATCACGGGGTGAGGGATGACTTCAGGGTGTGTGCGAGGATAACGTCGCGGGGAGAGGAGGGAATTACGGGGCCCGCGGAGGCGTGGTATACCGTCATCGCAGCGCGTTATCGGATAACGCGGGGTCAGTATCCGCCAGACGCGGTCCCCATCGCGTGCTATACTTACCATTTATACTTACCGTCTCTCTCGTTCTTATGCATCTTCTTCCAACGCAGCTTCTCACACGCAAAGATATTTTATGTGATGCTCTCACACGTGATGATACCGTCGAGCGCGATGGCGCACTCGCGCGTAACGTGATGCCGTAGAGATAAGGAATGG
>NW_017295939.1:118402-120699 GCF_001594075.2 Trachymyrmex cornetzi | reverse complement strand
ACTACAATATCCAAAGAATAAGTACCTACATTATGGATTGTTAAGTGGTATACATTGAAATTGATTATATAATTTATAATTTTTTAAATCTTTTATTTATATATGAATTTCGTATCTTTAATTTACATATATGAAATCATAGAAAAATATTGAAAATATGGATTGATTAAAGGAAGGAGCGACACAGAAGAAAATGTATTTGTAGGCATTTGTATATATTTAAATCGATTATGTAATTTATATATATTTTTAATCTTTTAGTTACATATGAATTTCGTATCTTCAATTTGTATATATTTAAATCGATTATGTAATTTATATATATTTTTAATCTTTTATTTACATATGAATTTCGTATCTTCAATTTATGTATGAAATCATAGAAAAATGTTGAATATATGAACTGATTGAAAGAAGGAGTGGTAGAGAGAAGAATATCAAATATGTGAATCGTAACATAAGTTTAACGTATATTTATTTATTAACTTTCTAACACAGTGTCTACAGTAATATTCAAAGAATAAGTATATATTGTTGAATTCCCATTGCTTTATACTCTATGCTCTATGTTCAATCATCAGCTGCAGCTACGTTAGCATTGTCATCAGTAATTGCATAATAATCATCAGCATGACTTCATTTACGTTTCACAATTATAGAGCTAATTTTTGCCATCCTTCCTCACTGGAAATCAAATAAATGAAAAGTGACACGAGTTTAACAGGAATATTATTATATTATTTTATTTTATTATTTTTTCTAAAACAGTATTATCCAAAGAATAAGTACCTGTATTACTAGATTTTTTTCTGTGCTCTATTATGAGCCGCAGCCACATTAGCATCATTATCGCTAATAATATAATAATAATCGTCATCAGCATCATGTCGTTTACGTTTCCCAATTCTTAACCGCAAACTTTGAGCATCTCTCTCCTTTTTCTTAACTGTCGTTATCAACAAATCCATCACATCGTTCAATCTTTTTATTATATCAATAGTACCACGCCTAAAAGAAAAAAAGAGTACAATTTAAAGAAACAGATACTTCAATTTAAGCATAATTTTTTCTCTACTAATATACTAATAATATAATACTTATATTCTCCCCATCAGAATGTTATCATTGGCAATATCCAATGCGACATGAATTGATTTTGGTACGTTTTCACCAACATCTGTAGCCACGAATCTTGAGCGCATTTTCAGACAATGTTGTAGATTTTTGAGATAGAAACATCAACTGAACACGAATAACATCCGTAAGATCAATTAAATCATTAACGTTATTCATGTTTTTTTTCCACACAACGAATCAACGATCGCAGAATGACTAAATGAACCGTTAGGACCGTTAACTGACTGACAGCCCAGATTGACTTGGAATGACTGACAGTGAGGGACTGTGCGAGAATTTATAGAGGAAGGCATACTTAACAATGATGTCATTTTGAAAAGAATCCTCACCGTTATCAATTCAAAGTATAATGTGATATGCAAGAGTGCAATGTGTCAGTCAAAAAGTGTAATGTTTCAAGCAAAAAGTATATCATGCGTTGAAAAACTATATTACGCGTGCAAAAGATTCCATGAAGAAACTTCAGCATTTATCTGTCATACTTACATCACCAACGTTTTATATCAGCGACGAAAGTACAATGCCTCGGTCAAAGGTACAGGGTGCGGCACCAAAATCCGGACAAATCGAACAATTTCTTTAAACAAAATGTTTTTGATGAAAAATTAAATATTAAAAAAAATCCTTTTACATGGCACTAGGGGGATCCCTATAGAGCATAATTATTCGATATATCTCCCATTAGCTTGAATTATGGCCTCTATTTTCTATCTGAAGCGTTCACACGCACGCTGCAATGTAGCGCTGTCCATGCCGACGAATGCTGCCTCAATAACGGTCCTTAATGACGTCACGTTGAGATGCCGAGACTTGTTAGTGACCCTTTCAACTACGCTCCATACATAGTAATCCAGGGGATTTAAATCTGGGCTGTTGGGAGCCCTTTTGACGACTGCGAGGTTCCTCGCGGTGCGTTCTTTCGAGTGAATCTTCCTCGCTGGCATACTAGAATCTTCATTGGACTGTTCTGAAGCCGTATATTTTGCCACAATGTCATAAACAGTTAATCTCGGGTATCCAAAAAACCGAATTATTTCAGTTGTTGAGCTCCCAACGCGAATGCCTTCGATGATCGCGGATCTTCGGTTATACTCCGCACTTGGTTTCAACATCGCGGCCATTTTGATAATATAACTGTTTACTACAAACATCAAGTTTTC
>NW_017295939.1:116536-117933 GCF_001594075.2 Trachymyrmex cornetzi | reverse complement strand
TTCATTTCAACATCTATCAGTTATATTTATTTAAATGTCTACAGGTATAAGGGTAATAGAAATAAACATATTAATGTAAGATAATATAGATTTTATTTAAAAATCTTACAATTCTTCTTGGTGTCGCGACCACCAAGAAAAGTTAAATATCTTAAATACATTTTGTAAAGCGCAATTCTTTGCGTGTTTTCCGCATCGTATAGTTTTACAATCATCTAGATTACGTAGCAATTCTACATCTTTATAATGTGCATCCAGAGTTTCGACGATGATATCATCAGTGTCGAACATATCAGCTAGCCATCCTCGTTTTACGTGTCCTATGACATATACGACATTCTCTTCTAACACAGCTTCCGTAATTAAACGTCTCACCATGCTGTAAGAGATTATCCCGTCATCCCACCGCAATCCATGGTGATAAGTACTCAACCAGGAAGCGCAAGATTTGTCGAATCTCGTCAGAAAATGCCATGGCATAGGATGTGAAAAAATATAGTGTGTGAGAATGGTTTCCCCTCTCAGCACCGCTACTTCCTTCACGATAAATTTCTTGTTAACGATGAATCCTTGTAGATCCACAAACGTTGGTATGACCATGACGAGCAATTTTTCGAGACTGCACCTCACCCTGGTTTTCCATTCTTTTATATTCGGGATACTTGCTGACGTTGCAATTTAAATGATTTTGCGCACTACGTTGGACAACGGACAGTATTCGATTACACGATCGTGTATCATGAGACAATAGGCGGTAGTATTGGCGGGCACATTCTCCTTGCAGTCAAATTCTATGCGTACGTCCACAGTGGCGCTCTTGATGGATTCGTTTTGTCACGAGCAATCAATGACTGCAAAAGGTCCTTTCTCGATAAACGATAATACGTTGAGCAGCGTCTCGAAGTTATCGATTCCGCTTTACGAAAACGCGCATACATGTCAAACAGGACAGCGTACCTCTTTTTACCAAAATCCAGATTTAAATCACCATATGGATAAAAATCTGAATTTAGATATACTTTCACATTACTCAAATTACAATCGTCGAACACGCTGACATCTTGTGACATGACATTCTTTCGGCCGGTCTGTAGAGCAAAGATAACGTATCGCGGCTTCTCAAGCTGAGTCGCCGTTTTGACAGCCCATGAATGCTTGATCGTATTCTGCAACAAAGGATACTCGTACAGATCCCACGAGCGAAAACTTATACTCAGATAACGACCGCATTCCAACACTCGCAGCATTGATAATTTATTGATCTCATTTAACGAAACGTGAGGCATCCGCCACTGCACTTTGAATACTTCAACTTCAGGTTCCGTCGCAGGATTTCCCACCAAGCAATTGTAATCGTTCCGCGTTCGTATCAAAATCAATTCGTGGCGAGCGTTGAC
>NW_017295939.1:111662-116124 GCF_001594075.2 Trachymyrmex cornetzi | reverse complement strand
TCGTCAAAGATCGGCTCACCGGTAATATTCAAGATATCAACCATTTCGTACGATGAAACCCAATGACTTTAAAAATGCGACGTTGGACGCAGTGAGTTTCTTTTCAGGTGTAATCTTTCCAGTAAAAGATGTATCTCTCGTCTGTTTCGGCTGTTCGTTCAACACAAGCATCTCACGTTAACGCCGTCGTACGTGCAACCTAACGGTGATCTCCTCTCCGCGAAAATCAAGCAATCGACCGTCTTGGTCCACCACGCGAATCGTCAGATCAGTAATGCTCCATACGACGATCGGAAGGTAAATGATCTGCGTCGGTCTTTCCGATATCTTATATCCTGGCGGTACGCTCGGTGAAAACTCATGTATCGTGTGCACGCACCTGTCGTTGCTGTACGCACCCGCGGTCACGTTGCACTCGATACGAATGATGTTCACGTTGATGATATTTATCGGCACGTCAGACTCGTGCCACTGTCGCGGCTCCAGCACGCGATTCGACGAAAATCCCAGCAGCGAGCCAATGTTGCGAGGTTTTGTAAAATTTATCCGATAGGCGCATTTGATCTCACTTCTCATCGTATTGTTGTTGGCGCGAATCACCAGCGGGAACTCTTCATCCTCCTTACTCTTTGCGTCGTGAGAACTTAAAATTTCACGCTTCAGATACCGCTCGATATCGCGCAGTTCGTACGATCCATCGGGAATGACAATTTCCTTGTTGTCACAGTAAAATTTGTTGTTGGTCGAATTTACATTGGCTAGAGTATAGTACGTTTCAAAGTCCGTCAGACCGAGCTCGTAATCACCGTCACCCAAATCTACCGCCAGAAAGTAGCTTACGGCGAGGACGCTACTCTTGCCAGTCAACGTAAACGTCAGCGACATGTTTCAAACGAGCACTGAGTTAAACAGCGCAATGCCCGTCCTTAAATTACTAATCAACCGATCGTAGAAACTGTAGACAAAGCTGCCCGCAGTTGTTCTGATTGTAACGCTGATGAGGCGTGCGATTGTACTCGATTACACTGTTTGCCAGATATCGCTCGAGTTCCTTCGGCTGTCGAAGATTACCGAAACTGTCAAAATATACGACGCGATTCACCCTTTTTGCATATGCCACCCAATGCGTACCGGGTCCCACGGCATTGTCTAGATTTACGATACCGCTCTCGTTTCGACGTACTCCTTTAACCGGTAATGTAGTACGCATAAAGACACCCCTAAAATATAGAATGCGCATACGGTTTGCAAGTTGTTGCAGTTGCACATCGGTAGTTACTCCCCTCGGAATTTTTAACGTTTCATCGACGTTTTTTTTTCTACGCGCGACACCTCGTCCGCGCTTGTAGGGAGCGAGATAAACGCCGCGACCTTCCATGACGCGATTATGACGTTGCAGTTCTTCCAGTTGACGCTGCGCTGCTTTGCTATCGTTTACGGCCTTGGCGACTCCTGCCGCCCCGCCGACCAATGACCCGAGAACGCCGAGCTGCGGTAGAACGGGTAGGACGCCGCCGCGTTTCACTATCGGAAGAATCCTCTTGCTCCTCTTCTTTGTTTTCAAGCCCATACCAATCTTCGTTTTGGCCTTCAGCTGCCCAAACGGCTGTGGCTGCGGCTCTCTCTCTGAGAGTCGAATCACTCGGGGTAATGCGTTTCCGCGCCTTCTCAGCGGGTATATTATCAGCCGCGTGTCGTTCGGCGAGATCGTTGCTGTGGGAATACGCTATGTCGTGCTCGCGACACGCAGCATTCAATGGATTAATACCTCGATCGCCTCTGGCCAATCGCTTCTCCAATCGCATCCCCGTACCGCAAAACTGATATCCGGGAATATGTAGTTCGAAGGGAAGCGCCTTTATCGCACGATTTAGTAAGCCTCTCGACGGCATTCGCTACAATTCTTTATCAAAGGCGCCGGGCCGTCGATATGCGTTTGATGAGTCGGCAAATTGTAATGCTTCTGGCATCGACGGTATCGCTGTACCTCCGAATCTGCTGGTATATGCTCGGGTAATCTGTCCCACAACAGATCTATACAATATTCAAACTGTCGCAGCAGTACAATTTTCGATATGTATTCCAGCTCTTTTGAAGTTAAACTGTGCAGATCGTCTGACACGACGAGAAACATTTTGATTACTGAGCGATTTCGCTCTACGCAGCTCTATAAATAGGCCCGTTCGCGATATCGTTTTCAGTATTTTGTGGAAGGAGGAAATATGCGGTTCGTGCGCCAATCGCGGATGATTAAAGTGACGAATCTCGACGGCAAAGTACAAACCGATAAAGAGACGCGCAAGCATGGCAACATGCTACCGACCTCTATACGCGCGATCGTCTGCGGACCGTCAAATTGTGGTAAGACGAACGTGTTGATAAGCCTATTGGAAAGTTCGCACGATGTAAGATTCGAGAACGTATACGTGTACTCGAAATCGCTGCAACAGCCGAAATATCGATACCTGGCGAATCTGCTAGCTCCTATCGAAGAAATTGGCTATTTTACGTTCTCCAATAACAGCGACGTCGTTCCACCGAGCGAGGCGCTTCCGAATTCCATCTTTATTTTTTGATGACGTGGCATGCGACAAGCAGGACGCGATAAGAGAGTACTTTGCAATGGGACGGCACGCAAACGTCGATTGCTTCTATCTCTGCCAGACGTATGCAAAGATACCCAAGCACCTTATCCGCGACAATGCAAATCTATTGATCCTGTTCAAACAGGATGGTACCAATCTGAAACGCGTGTACAACGATCACGTGAATACCGACATGCCGTACGAGAATTTCTGCGATTTATGTCGTAAATGTTGGCAGCAAAAGTATGGATTTCTAGTAATTGACAAGGACAGTGCTTACCGATGGGCAGCGCTTACCGATGGGCGATACAGAAAAGAATTTAATGACTTTGCAATGCCGTGATGCGATCAGTTGACATCGATACGTTGACATGGACAACAGCAAAGATCGTGAGAAGGTAGCGAAGGAGATCGCGAAAACGAGTGATTCGATTCGCAAAAAATACCGCGCTTTGAAGACTGGTAATATGGATGAGGACATCGCATTGGAGAGACACTACAAACCTATTGTCGACCCGCTGAAACAGATTGTCGAAAACACCGCTGACTCCTCCAAGGATCCAATCATGACCGAAACAATCTTTTCGATAGAAGACGAGGAACCAAAGCTCAAAAGGAAACGACCGAGTGCTTTGTACGACAATCCTATACAGGCTTCCACGCCTGTAAAATCAATGTTGAATCGATCGAAAACCGTACCATCCGCTTTGAATGAAATGTCTGAAATAATACAGCCGCATGAGTTATCGCACGACCATGTTCCCTCCGTCGAAGAAATATTTGAGGTTACTGATGAACCGCTCGTGACATCTATTCGACACCTGCTTCAAACATCTGAGGGTCAGGAAAAGTTGCAAACAAACTATGGTCCGTTGGGACAGAAATATATGAAAGCGATCCTGAGCGGTAAGAAAGCCGCCAACATAGACGTTGTGTACGGAGTTTATTTCAACGACGAGGGAACGATGCTCGGTGACAAACGTATCACCTTGCACAAAAATGATATAATTATAGATGGGAAAAGATATGATGGAACAGCGGGTCTGTACGAGTTAATTTTCATGAAATTTCCCAACGAAAGTATCTGTACGGATGACGACGTACACACCTGCAGAAGCATTGTGCTGACGACAAACGCTCACAGACGCGGTCATAGCCCGAGTAATCAAGTAATGAGTAGTAAGGGATACAAGTATAAGAACATAATAGCGCCATTGGTGTTGGATAAAAAAGTTGGAACGGGAATTAACAAAAGAGCGAATTTACCGCGTACAATGACACTAAACGATAACAAGATCGACTATATCCATTGGGACAATCCCAACGAAATTGTAGATCATCTGCGATAGCTCGAGGCCTCGCGCCAGGCTGGTCATAATGGTCACGACAACGAGATTTTGTCGATTATCGAAAAGCTTCGCGAAGCCGGTTTGATTATAAATTAACCTCGTTCTACGCACATCGTTCAGTCGACATCACAATGCCGATCAACAAGTTTGGACTATCGCTTGGAGGAGGAAGCGAATCATTCTATCAGTGGCGTGAATTGCTCAGAAATTACGTGCGCGATAACGCTCTTTGTATAGTCGCAGTCGACTTTGATGCAAAGTCGCGCAAAATTCGACGAGTAGCCCTATCGGTAGATGATGCAGACGCAGCAAACAAGCGATACGTGCAGCAGAGTGTTCATGATTTGAAAGATCGTCTGAATGAAATCGAGAGGAAGATTGCAGCCGTACAAAATAATGTACAGGTTTTGCTAAAAGAATTTGAAAAGACGATTCGAGAAGTACATCGTGCCGAATAATTATTCGCAATGTCTGAGAAACGGCTGCTGGTTAATGAATTGCACGCTCCGGCGAGAAGAAATTTTTCGC
>NW_017295939.1:111017-111629 GCF_001594075.2 Trachymyrmex cornetzi | reverse complement strand
TGTGGCAGGCGGATGTGGTCGAAATGCGTCCATATACGCGATTCAACAGAGGTTACCACTACATTCTCACCGTTATCGATGTGCTGAGTAAGCACGCATGGGCCGTGCCGCTTAAAGCCAAGAGTGGAAACGATGTGACGAATGCGATCGCAAAGATAATTCGAGACGATAAAAGATGTCCGAAAAATTTGCAGACCGACGAAGGAAAGGAATTTTTCAACTCGGATGTGCAGAAACTCTTGAAGCACAACATCAACCATTATTCTACGTATTCCGTAATGAAAGCGTCGGTCGTCGAACGGTTCAACCGTACGTTGAAGAACGACATGCGGAAACAATTTACACACAATGGAAATTATAAATGGATCGGTATCCTACCGCGTCTCGTATCACATTACAACGCGCGCAAGCATCGAACTATCGGTTTGCGTCCCGTCGACGTTACCCCCGCGATCGCCGACAGACTCTTAGTTACGGTTTACAATCGCGTAAAGATTGCCGCACCCGCGCGATACAAAGTGGGTGATTCGGTACGCGTGAGCAAATTCAAGACAGTCTTTGATAAAGGATACACGCCGAATTGGACCGCGGAGGTGTTTAAAATTATCAAAG
>NW_017295939.1:110483-110942 GCF_001594075.2 Trachymyrmex cornetzi | reverse complement strand
CAGAGTCGCTAATCCCGACGTGCATCTCGTCGAAAAGGTGTTGCGCAAGAGGGGGAACGAGGTTTATGGTAAGTGAAATGGTTGGGATTTGACAATTCACACAATTCGTGGATTCATAAAGACAATGTGTTGTAAATTATATATTTATTCAAAAAAATATAGATATATATATACATAAATTTTTATAAAAATATATATAAAAATATATTGAAAAATATTGTGTACTCTTCATTATAAATATGTATTACACATATTATATCTACATAAACACATATTATACATATTATATAATACATTGTACACATAGTATACTTATTATAAATCTTATTCATATTATACATATTACACATAATATATACACATTATACATATTATATTATACATTTATAAGTATTAAACATATTATATAATACAATTGTGTTTTATTTACATCGGTAATGCCCCCATGGCAGCGTGTCG
>NW_017295939.1:110154-110391 GCF_001594075.2 Trachymyrmex cornetzi | reverse complement strand
GCAAGACTGTCTGCGCGTCATTTCGATTGCATCATTCAAGCAGCATGTGTAATCCTCAAACGTTATGGATTTTGCCACAACGCTGCTCTAGACACCCTTTGCCTTTTTCGCATCTTTCTTTCCTTGTACACGTTAAGCTTACATTTTCGCTCTAAGCCCTACGAATTCGGTCATAATGGCGCCGTTGTTCTCATCTTTCATAAGGCCTGGAACTTTTTTATTCGCGAGCGGAATACT
>NW_017295939.1:109020-110090 GCF_001594075.2 Trachymyrmex cornetzi | reverse complement strand
ACATCGTAGATATCGTCACATTCTACGTGATATATGAGGCTATCTGTGTCGGTATACATAATTTTACATTTTTCACGAAACACCGGTGCCATGTACTTATGGTGAAATTCGTACAAACATGTTTTCGATATATCGAGGATGCACATACCCACGTATAGCGGCTTGTCGAACTTCACCTCGAGCTTACGCAGTTCTATCGCGACCAGGTTCTCTGAGAAGACGCTACGACTGTGAAAATTTGGTTTTGCGATCATTGCCTCCGCACTGTATCTACCTTCGCATTTTGTCAGTAATTTTACGTCGACGCGATCGCGCACGTTCTCCATGGTTTTACCAAATACCGCGTTATTCATCAGTTCGTATAAATTTTTTTCAAAATCATTTTTGGCCATTGTTCTAAATTTTGTGTTTAATTCTATGTAGCCATGGAGATTGCGCGAATTGCAGTATACGGTGAATCTTAGCGATACGGAGGCCGTGACGAGTACACTGCTGCAGGTTGCGATAATGGATGACGTAACGCTGTTTATCGCATAATGTTGCGAGGAGCTTGTTATCGCGCTTGCCGGGTGGCTTCTCTCGCGTCGGACAGAAGGTCAGTGCGCGTCATGAAGATGTTGCGGGTACTCCAAATCCACCTCGAGAATATAGCCTGTCTGCGAATCTAACGCGATGGTAGTAAAATCGAAATTGTGCACGTCGTCGACTCATCGAAAATCGGCGTAGGGCAATGGTTGACACATTGCCCAGCCATACAGGTTGTTGATGTCATAGTACATCAAGTACGATGATGGTTTCGATGGATCGTACGACGGCATGTATTTGTTGTTGGTTCGCGCGTACCTGTTTGTACACTGGCTCAGACCACCGCGTATACCGCGCTCGACAAACATGACCATGTCGATGTCTGCCAGCAGTTCAAATTTTACACCAGTATGCTTTAACATGGCATCCCATGTGAAGCAAGGTAAAGTGTAATAGTACGCGGGGTCGAGCCCGTAACTCGCGATGCAACTGTCGCGGAAATTCTCAAAGACGTCGGCCAACAACAATACATCTGTTTTTAGATA
>NW_017295939.1:106045-108710 GCF_001594075.2 Trachymyrmex cornetzi | reverse complement strand
CGTAATTGCATACAATTTTTTTGATCAATTTTTGTACTATCGACATGTTTAGTAAAAGATATATATTTTTCTTTAGTTATTGGAAGGAGATCTACGCATCCTTCATACGCGGTTGCAATTTCCTTGATAATAAAATGAGCGTCGTAACCGGATAAGTTATGAAAGACTACAGGTAGTCTCAAGGTAGACTACAGTGTCCCGCGCTATCATCCTCCACGTACAAGAGGTTTACGTGCTTGCTCCTCTTTCAGTCGGTGAGTCGTATCGGCACAATCCCCTTCTCGATGGCGTAGACATTGATGGAAATATCGTTTAGAGCTTCAAATTTCCTAATTTGGTTCAGTGTCATCGGAAATTCGATGCCCGCGAGATTTAGAACTGTGGAATAGTGCGGATATGATGACTCTCGCTCCACGTGTTTTTGAGCTGGATGCAGAGCGGCAACCACCGACCACTCAAAACACGCATTGTCCGTGGATTGCACGTTGATCACCGCCCTCTTTAACATAATTTCTCGCGGGAGTTTGATGTGACATCCCGCGCGCAGAGGATTGTGCTTATTCGCGTTCACCGCCAAATTTAGTATACGCGACAGTGCCCATCCGCTGTCGCGTTCTTGAAATTCTTCGAGCGATGTTAGGATAGGCTCGACGACGCGCATCATGTACCACTCGCGCAAATCAGAGTATCGGTATAGTTCATAGTTGCGGGTGGCGATACTCTTGTTCGCGCGTTTATCACCAGCCACGAACTCACCATTGAAAATAGTGTTTACTTTTATAGCGTAGTATCTCTGCATGATACACTGTACACGCTCGAGCACAATTTCACTCGCGTCTTTGAGAAATCGCCGAGGCTCGATGTGATTGGAGTTTTTTACCGCGGCCGTTAGAATACGGCTTTCGAATGCCGTTTCGATCTCGCACCATCGAAGTCCATATCCTGCACCGACGTGCACGAATCGTCCGCGCACCGAACCCTTCAAGCTTTCAAGCCGCGCGATACATGCGATCACTGATTGTCCATTACCAATCGATAATCGCGGGCGTTTGATACGGCTCTGCTCTTCCAGAGATTCTATAAATTCATCGCAACGTTGTTCCCACGCGACATACTCTTCTCTTGTATTAAGCAGGGTAGCTTGCTCAATCAAATCACGCTCCATGTTGTCACTTGTGCTGTTAGACTGACTAATAGAACAGTGCACCTAAATCTTGTTATTTTTATATCATTTACTTGGTCACGTGACATTACATTGATGATCACCGCTCGAACATGTTGTGACATGTCGTATCATATCCTTGAAAAATTTCTTAAATAACGCTAACAAAGCAGCTATATTTTGATGAAATTACGTTTTTGCAGGTGTTGTGTCATATTACATTGATGATGATGTCACCGAATATGTCCTTGAAAAAATTTCTTATATTACGCTAACAAAGCAGTTGTATATTTGCAAATGTTGTATTTTACTGTATTAGATTACACTGATGTCATCACCGGATGCGTCTTTTATTGTAAGGGGTACATATTTGCTCGTGTTACATTGATGTCATCCCCGAATATGTCCTTGAAAAAATTTCTTATATTACGCTGACAAAGCAGTTCTATATTTGCAAATGTTGCATTTTACTGTATTAGATTACACTGATGTCATCACCAGATGTGTTTTTTATTGTAAGGGGTGCACTTTTGAGCGTGTTAAAATGATGACGTCATCATGAAACATGTTGCGACATGTTTTCGCAAACATTGCATTTTTTTACTATTGTTGAGTGGGGAACGAAAAATATAAATACTGATGGGGATCGCGCAAAGTCAGTCTGTGTAAAATGGCTAACCGTAAATGTCCATCGTTCGAGCAATTGGTTCGCAACCGGGAACTTGGATTCCGGAATGTGTTAATACGTAATACTAATTATTGTCCAGTTTGTTCGAGGAAAGAAAGGGGTGAAATTGAATATATCGATGGTGTAGTATATGGTCCACGTTTTCAACATGTCAGTGCTATATACTGGATTTCCTCATTCACAAAGATGTTGGAAGGGGTAAACGAAAGTTTTCGGATGTATGCAGTACCGTTAATAGAGGGGATGAGATTTGAAAGCTGTTCGGAAGGTTCTGTAAGTATTTCATTTATATCTGCTTGTGAAAATGTTTTCTCTATAGATGACTTATTCGTTTATTTTTTCATTACAGCGCGTCGTCATATATAATTTTGGGAGGCTGACAACATTATAGTTATATTCGGAGAATTAAATAATAAAATACATATACATATACACATATAAATATACTTATAAATAAATATACACAGATTACCTCGTTGTCAGAATTATTTGATTCCTTCCTTATTCGCGCTTGTATTTTAGTCCTATTTAATAAAAATAATTGCATATTATATATTGCTCAGTGTACAAATTACTGTTTCCCATACTCCATCCATTCCATATCTCTGCGGTATCGCGTCGACATCATTGTGTGCGAGAGCATTAACAATACTACCGACCACGTATTAAGTAAAATAAGAAATTAGAATACTTCAAATTATTGCTATAAACCATACATAAATATATATAAATCTTTGCGTATGAGAAGCTGCGTTCGAAAAAGATGCATAAGAGAGAGAAAGACGGTAAGTATACATGGTAATTATAGCGCGCGA
>NW_017295939.1:105678-105914 GCF_001594075.2 Trachymyrmex cornetzi | reverse complement strand
GACCCCGCGTTATCCGATAACGCGCCGCGATGACGGTATACCACGCCTCCGCGGGCCCCGTAATTCTCTCCTCTCCCCGCGACGTTATCCTCACACACACCCCTGAAATAATCCCTCACCCCGTTACATTACCTCCTATGATGTCGCCCTCCTCCACCCATGTGACACTATTCCCTCCCTCCCCTGTGATGCCAGCCCCTCACCCTGTGACGTCACCATTTATGACGTCATCCCCC
>NW_017295939.1:104411-104944 GCF_001594075.2 Trachymyrmex cornetzi | reverse complement strand
CGCGCGATGGCAGCTACGGACCGCGCTACGTCATTTCCGCTACGTAATTTCCTTGCACACCCCCGTGACGTCATCCCCCTCGTCATGTGACGTCATTCCCCTCTCCCTGTGACGTCATCCTCCCCCCTGTGATGTCATCCCCTCACCCTGTGACATCATCATTTGTGACGTCATCCCCCTCACCCTGTGACGTCATCCCCTCACCCCGTAACATCATCATTTGTGACGTCATCCCCCTCCCTTCACCTGTGACACCATCCCCCCCTTTTTTTATAACTCTGGGGAAATGCGTTACGCATACCTGGGTACTTCGGGGGAAGTGACCCGGGTTATGTGGGACTCTCCCCCGATCTAAACCACAGATCGGGGGCGTACCCAGGCATTAACGAGGGGCTCCCAAGAACGCGTGCAGCATAAATTCTGGGAGCCCCTCTGCTTGGCGGCCTGTTGGCCGGTTCTAACCTCTCCCGGACCTAAACTGGTTAGGTCCGGGAGTGCGCCGGGCGCGGTCTGCCCTATACGGGCGTGGTGGG
>NW_017295939.1:103515-104348 GCF_001594075.2 Trachymyrmex cornetzi | reverse complement strand
CACCCCCCTCCCGCCGGGTCTTTACCTCTCTAATGAGAGACCACGACCCGGCGGGAAATCTCGGTTGTGTCCCGGGTTCGGCGCGGCAGGCAAGTCCACCGCGTTGCCTATCCGAGGCATTCTCACGAGGCCCGTGAGGGGGGTGGCGAGAACATACTGAGCCGCTATTTGGCTCACGTCTCGCCCTCCTATGGCGTCAGTGTCTTGCGATGCCATCGTCCCCCTGTGAAGGGGGAACGTCACGGGCCTCCGACTCCGTGACGAGGGGCGCGGCCACCGCCCCACCCCTCATGTTGTGGGGCGCGGCGGCAGCCGCACCCCCCGTTCTAGCCCTAGTGCGGGTCGCAGGGCCATCCAGCATCGCTGTCCTGTCCCGCGACCCGCTCTCCTTCTCGTCATCTATTTCCTCCTCTTCATCTTCTTCCTCCTGGACGATGGTGGGGAGCGGTTGTCGCCGTCCTCGCCCCAAGGGGCGACTTCGGCGACATGAGCGGCCAGAGAATGGCCCTGGGCGTGAGCGGCCCGGTTGAAGCTGGCGCCCACGTAAACCCCCGCGACCGTCCCTCCGGCTTACGCCCCCTCCATCATCTCCTCCTCCATCCCCGCCGCCCGCTGGTGGCGGGGGAGGGAAGGACCCGCGAAGAGCCCTCTTCCTCTCCCTCTCTGCCTCCTCCTTCTGCAGCATCATTCGCTCGCAGAAGGAGGAGACAGCTCTCTAGGACCCCTCCCCGCCGACCATGGCCTTAACGACCGCCGGCAGAGAGAGGTCCTCGCCAATGACACCGCGCTCTGCTGCCCACGCTGGACAATGGTCTAGCGTGTGCTGCGCGGTG
>NW_017295939.1:98284-103060 GCF_001594075.2 Trachymyrmex cornetzi | reverse complement strand
GGGCCTCCTGTGCCCATACCGGGGCCCCGTAAAGGGCCCCGGATAGGACGGCGTACATATACGCCCTTCTCACCGACGCGGTCGGACCCCGGAGGTTGGGTATAAGGCCGAGCAGAACGTCTGCTCGGCGGCCCAACCGTGGGGCTAATTGACCAAAATGATCTTTGAAGCCCCACCGGCCATCCAAGGTGAGACTCAGATACTTCAGGTTGGGTCCCACTGGATGCGGACTCCATCCACCTCGACTTAGGCCGCCGGTGACACCTCGCTGGCCCCGTCATGGAAAAACAGGGCCTCCGACTTCGCGGGGGCCACCCTCTGGCCCAGGTCTTTGATCGAGCCGACGACACAGGCCATCGTCACATTGGCCTGACTCACAGCCCTTCCCCAGGTCGTACCCCCGGCTACCACCAGTGTGTCGTCTGCGTAGCAGACTGTATGGCAGCCGGGGGGAAGTGGCGTGCGGAGAACGGCATCATACGCGGCGTCCCATAATCGGGGTCCTAGTACTGACCCCTGAGGAACGCCGCACTCCATGTCCCTCCGCCGCTGGAGTCCGTCCTTATCCACGTACTCCAGCGTCCTATCCCGGAAATAGTCCTCGACTATACCTACCAGGTAGGGGGGCAAGAGATAGTGATCTCGCAGGGCCCCCACTACCTGGCCCCAGGGAAGGCTATTGAAGGCGTTGGCAATGTCTAAAGACACAGCCAACGCCACCTCCCCTCCCGCGGTCATCTGCTCCGAGAGGGCACGTACCTGCCTGATGGCATGCACTGTTGACTTGCCCTCCCGGAACCCGTATTGACCGCAAGATAAACCGGGATCATCCCGATATAGGTGCCGAATGATGTGGGCCGCGATAATTCGCTCCAATAGCTTGCCCACATCATTCAACAAGCAAATTGGCCTATATGTGGAGGGACTCTCCGCTGGCTTGCCCTCCTTGCGTAGGAGGACAAGCCTGGCTTCCTTCTATGACCTGGGGAATGTTCCTTCTCTGAGGCAGTTGTCGTACAACTGCCTCAGCCTCAGGCAGATCACTGGGGCGGTGGCTGCCCAGACTTTGTCGGGCACGCCGTCCGGCCCCGGTGCCTTTGCCCTACCCTTAAAACGGGCGAAGGCCCCCTCTAATTTCACCCCAGTGACCCCCAACTCCTCGCTCCATCCTTCCGGCGGACCACCCTTCTCTCTAATTTCCCGGCCTCTTGCCGGGAAACTGGTGGTCACCACGTCGTCGAGGAGTGGGGTATCTAGGGACTCCGTAATCGTGGGCGCCCAGGGTCGTAACTTTTTAGTCACGATTTTATACGGGCGCCCCCATGGATCCCTATCTAGGACGGATATCAATTCCTTCCATGCTTTGGCCTTCGCCTGCCTTATGGCAAATCTGAGGTCGTCCCGCGCGGTACGGAGCGCCTCGGCTGCCTGACGCCATCCCCCTCACCCTGTGGCGTCACCATTTGTGACGTCCTGTGACATCATCATTTGTGACGTCATCCCCTTCCCTCCCCCTGTGACAGGTAGCACCCAGTTGGATACGGCTCAATTGGACACGAGTCACTCACAGCGCTTGAGACTACAGAGCTCCTAAGCACCGGTCGCTGTGATTGGTGGTGTCCAATCGAGCTGTGATCAATCGGAATAACACCCCCTGTACGTCACCATTTGTGACGTCATCCCCTTCCCCCCCTATGACGTCACTCCCTCACCCTGTTACATCACCATTTGTGACATCCTGTGACATCATCATTTGTGACGTCATCCCCACCCCCCTGTGACGTCACCCCCTTCCCTCCTCCTGTGACGCCACCCCATCACCCTGTGACGTCACCATTTGTGACGTCATCCCCTTTCCTCCCCCTGTGACGTCACCATTTGTGTGACGTCATCCCCTCCCCTCCCCCTGTGACGTCACCCCCTCGCCGGGGGTATCCCTCGTCCCTCATCCCCCCCCCCTCGTTGCCCCTGAGTTAGAACCGGTGTAGCCACCCTACCCGTGACAATCACCCAAAATGATAATTACTTAAGAAGGGAGCTTGACATTGATACCAATGTTCAAGTATTTGCAGCCAGTTACAGTTAGTGGATATCTTCTCTCGAGAATGCGTACGATAGGACGATGTGTGATTTGATGTCTGTAATTAAAGAAAAAAATTAATGGATGGAAAAAGGAGACGCAAAGTAAAAAATACCTACTTATTTGATTTGTTTTGTTTATCTGAATATTCACCAGTTAAACCGTCGAATGTTTTCTTCTTTTTCACGCTTCATTCATTACGATCGTTCTGTTCCATGAGATAATTATCAATATCTGCGTTGTTGAGCATTTTTGTGTATTTTATTCACAGTATTGTCCTCACGATCGAAAAACGTGGAAAGTGCGTACAAACGATGCTGTCGAAATGATTGTTCCTTTTATACCAATCGTTTAAAACTATTATAGTATTTATTATATATGTCCTTCCATCCTTCCCTCCTCCTCCTTCTTCGTCTTATTTCTCGTTGTGTTTTGTCAATATGTATTACTTGATCGAAGTAGTCGACTTAAAATATCCTGCATTTGTTGCAATAATCCGTCTCTCGAACATTCGATGTTGAGTACGTTTATATTAAACTTATCAGCCTCTGTTACGGTTCTCGTGAACTCGTTAAATTAATAAAATGGTTGTTTTTTTGGCAAAGTACAGATTACCATCAATATATCGGAAGATCAAGGTCGGAGCTGACGGTATTCCTGGGAATACCGCTTGTAACGAGTGACATGAGCGAACACTTATACTACATTCGTCTATTTGAGCCACATCGTTATTATTGAAGATTGCATAGGTTTGTCCTCTGTTAGTATTTACTAAGGTATTGTTCAAAACGGGAAATCCTAGACTCGAGAGACGTTTTGGCCAACCTTCTTTCAATTTGAAACTGGGATACTCGACTATGAAAACTACATTATTTACAAACAGTACTAGTTCACCCGAAGGCTTTTGATATGCAGCTGATAAGGAGAAATTATCCGGAAGGAAATTCATGTAGCTGTTTAGTACGTCGTATTTTGTATCATCTATATTTATCGACCATACGTAGCGTTGATACGTGACGAATATTCGATGACGTAATACCAATATCGTATCCACATGTTGTAAAGTACAGAGATCTACGTACTCGGGTTTATTTGTTGTAATTTCGGTAGATGGTGGTTGTGTAGTTGTAGTTGTTGTTGTTGTTAGTTTTGGATTTTTAATTCCATAAAGTTGTTGAATGGCTAAAATGTCCTCTATGTTGAGTTTTCCGATTTTATTATTATTATTAGCAGAGACAAATGCGAACATTATGGAATCTTCACGCGAACTGTGTGTTAATCCTAATGCGTGTCAAATTTCATGTGTTAACGTGTTAAGCAGATAGTTCTTATTATTTTTTTCGGTTAGAATCGGCAGATTTTTCGGTTAGATATATTATGCAAACTTACCTTTTTAAAAAAAGGTAAAAAAAGCGCTAAGCGTGTATGTTTATCGTGTAGAACCACAATTTGGGCCGGTTTCACCAACGCCAATTACTTAATCAGCCGTGGAACTGATGACTAATCGCGTTTGCTGTTTAGTAGAAATGACCACTTACGGTTGACAGTGAATCACCGATTAGGGTTAATCGAGTTTTTCTTTTTCTTCAAAGATATTCTTATAATGATATGTATTATTCGTATAAAAGATTTGATATCAACAAAACTGGCGCCAAGTTAAATTCCATGTAATTCGGATTTTAATTTTTTCTTCGAAGATATTTTTATCCATGTAATTCGGATTTTAATTCTTCAAGGATATTCTTATAATGATACATATCATTTGTATAAAAGATTTGATATCAACAAAACTGGCGCCAAGTTAAATTCCATGTAATTCGCGCGGATACCAAATTATATAAATAATATTAACTTTAATGATATCATTCCTATAAAAGATATAATATCAAAAACTGGCGCAAAGTTAAATCCTATTTCTCTCTCTTTCTTTATACCATGTCAAATTATTAATCTTATGATATGTATCATTTGTATAAAAGAATTGATATCAACAACTGTGGCGCCAAGTTAAATTCTACTATCAAAATAAAAAGTAAAACCCAAGTGATGCTATCTTTAGTATTTACTTAATCCAAATAGTACTATCTTTAATTTTTATACAACGAAACCTAAATATACGTTGTGACGTGACATTTTGTCCGTCACTGTGCGGACTTGTCGACGACGGACTCGCGCTTCCTACCGGCTCCAAGGGCGAGCGCGTAGGCGAGCGCGCACGTGAGCGCGCGTGCAAACGCACCTGCGAACGTGCGTTAAAATTCGCGTCATTTAATTTGCTTGGCAGATTTTGTTCTTTTATGCTGGCATTTCTTTTGCGTAATGACCAAGCGTATCAGGAAGCGTAGGCGCGCCACGGATCACGCTCGGCAGCTACTGTGCAATGCAATTGTATCGTCGTGCCGTCTCGCTCGCCACCCTTGGAAGGAAGACCGAAGAAGGACAGGACTGAGAGGAAGAAGGAAGAAGATCAGAGAGGAGGGCACACTTCCGAGAGCCCGGATTAGCAGGTTGTACCATTTTATATCATTGCTTGTAACCGCTGTCACATAAAAAAGGGACCATACTTTCACCATGCACCCCTTGCAAAGCACCGGAGGAGGCCAGAATTCCCGGCCACCCTGGAGGGACCGGACGGACGCCGTCCGGAGCCTAGGACCCGACGAGCGGGAAGGAAATCCATCCCGATCTCCTCCGCC
>NW_017295939.1:93477-97928 GCF_001594075.2 Trachymyrmex cornetzi | reverse complement strand
GAGCGTCGTCGTCGTAGTTGTGAAGCTGCCGACCGGGGTACGTTGCCGGGTGGATCGCACGTAAGCCAGCCCGCACCGTAACGATAGAATCGGCGCAATGGCTGCCGTGTAGAGCCGCGGAGCCGCGATCCACGTGCCATCCTCCCGAGCTTGGGAATTATTAGCAGTCGCATTCTGAGAGACCGAGTAAGGGAGGTAATATTCGCTGCAGAGTGGAAGTAAATTAGAGTCGTGTGTAGAGAATCGAGGGCCGAGTCGCGCTCGTTCCTTTCGCCACGGGAGAGTCACTTCCGGTTTTCGAGTATAGTAGAGTCGCGTAGAAACGCGTAGAGTAGCCAAGTTGTCGTGTCGCGTAACGACGCTTATTGCAGTTGCGTTCTCGTTTGGTATCGCGTCGCGTAGGCACGCTTGCTATAATCGCGTCGCCGAGTGAACTTCCGGTTGCGGTGTTACTGAGTAGAGTCCGTTTCCGGGATTCACGTGTCGAGTAGAGTCGTGTCGCATCGAGGCGGTCACTATAATCACGTCGCACCATCGCCGTGGCGTCGGCCGCGGGCCGGCGTTACACGTCCGGGAGTCTGGTGGTACAGCGGGTACGGGTTCTTGCCGGTTGTCGAGGGGTGGGTGTTTGACACCGTCGGAAGATACCGCGGGGAAGGTCGGGGCTCGTGCTGTAGCGTATGACCGGCGTCCGGCGCTAGAAGTAAGTTAGCGACTCTCGGTGCGAGTACCGAGGGTATCGAGTAGAGCGGCGGAGCGGAGCTCCGGAAGAAACTTGTAATTGCGGACTCCATGTAATTGATTCTATTTTATCATATTTTCTCAAATATAAATATTGTTCTTATTATTACGCTCTCGCGTAGTTTATTCTTGTGGCCTATCTCTCTCGCCCTCCGACAAATTTCCCACCCCCTTGTGACCCACCCCCTGCCGTCGCGAAAACGTTACGGGCAAAAGTGAGGAGATTTCGAAAAGAGTGGCACGCTCTCTCGTGCCTGGCGCCCAACTTAGAATAAGAATTATAATTTTAGCCGAAAAACCGCCTGGCTGTCGCAAAATTCTGCTACCGAGGAAGAGAAGATACTTTTGCGTACTTTGAGTACCGAGAACACGCGACGAAGTTGTGCCGTTGCTCGCGAGTACGGTTACAACGTATACTTATTGAAGAATCTCCCTATTCCAATCCAAATGGTTTAAATTCCTCTTAAATGAAATTGTTATATCACATTTCATTCAGACATTTTCTCTTCCAACTAAAGTAGTGGGTATTTATTTCTCCTTTAAAACATTATACAAAACACTATCACAAAATTGCGTTACCTTGCTCAATTTAAGTGTTACCACAAAAAATTAAAGAATTTACCGTATAAAATGAAAAAATTTAATATAAAAGAAAAATTTTTCATGTAAAAACACTTGGCGCTGCTAGATCTCGATATATAATAACCTGTTTATAATAACCAGTATATTAGTAAAGCATGAATGTAAATAAGAAGGATAAGAATATAATATTAAAAAAAAATAATATAAATAAGAAGCATATTAATAAGAAAAGTCAAAATAATTTTAAAAAATATGAATATTTCGAATCCCCAGTGAGAATTAAAATATCTAGCATGTGTATATATAATTGAGCTTTAGAGTCGTGTAAATCATGATCGTTGTGAATGCTATTAAGTTTAAATCAAAGAAAAATAAATTTAGATTTATAAGACATGTATTATGTGAAAGAGAATTTATTATTACTTTCATTACTTTTAAATTATATACAATTATCATTTATTATTTATTTTTATTAATTACCATTCCAATTTTAAGTTGTTCTTATAGTTTTTCTTACTCTATCAAGTAGCGCCAAGTGTTTTTACATGAAAAATTTTTCTATTTAAATTAAATTTTTTCATTTTATACGGTAAATTCTTTAATTTTTTGTTGCAACATTTAAATTGAGCAAGGTAACGCAATTTTGCGATAACGTTTTGTATAATGTTTTGAAGGAGAATTAAATAATCACTACTCTAGTTGGAAGAGGAAATATCTTTGAAGGAAACGTAATATAATAATTTCATTTAAGAGGAATTTAAACCATTTGGATTGGAATAGGAAGATTCTTCAATAAGTATACGTATACTTAGGTTTCGTTGCATAAAAATTAAAGATAGTACCATTTGGATTAAGTAAATAATAAAGATAGTATCACTTGAGTTTTACTTTTCATTTTCATAGTAGAATTTAACTTGGCGCCACAGATGTTGATATCAAATCGTTTGTACAAATAATACCATTAGATTAAGATTCATTATTTATTTAATTCGCGTGGTATAAAGAAGTGGGATTTAACTTGGAGCTAGTTCTTGATAATCAAATCTTTTATAGGAATGATACATATATCATTAAAGTTAATATTATTTATTTAATTTTGTATTCGAATTACATGGAATTTAACTTGGCGCCAATTGTTGATATCAAATCTTTTTTACGAATAATATATAAAATTTTGATAAAATTTTGATAAATTTAGCTTGGCGCCAATTTTGTTGATATAAAATCTTTTATACGAATGATACTGTAACGTCCGGTGCGCCTATAGTGTAGCGCCCCGTCTTTTTACCAAGCGAGCGCAAGCATGGAATATAGCGAACCAATATAATATGTGCCGACTACAATCGCGTTCAGCTATAGGCCAAGCCACCGAAACCGTCGCGATTGAACGCCGCGCATACTGCGCCTGCGCCAAGATATAAATGCTAAAAATGATGCAAGAATGCACTTTAGCAAGAAAACACCGTTAACACAAGGTAGGGAATAACCAAAATAACAACCGACCTCGACGCAGCCGCAAAGAAAAACCGCAGATCCGCGAAAAATTAATAAAAACGCATAACGCCAGCGCAATGCATTGCCGCGCAACCCTGATTGCACCCACCGGTCACAAAAGGCCTCTGAATACGAACGAAATTATTACAAATAAAATTGAAGCGCACATAACTAAGAGAAAGCCTTAAACAAACACCAAAATTCCACGCGCACAAGGAACGAATAGACCCGGAACAACACAGAAACTTACGATGAAAAAACGCGCAAGGAACAAGTGCAAGTTTTGCTGCAACGGGCTGCGGTACGCGACGACTGAACGCGCCAATACGAATCTCGCGACCCCCGCAGTAAAATAAAACGCGCAATCTAACTAAAATCTAATTATTATTAGAGCAAATCACAAATAACATAATCGGTACGTACTAGAGATTTCGCAATAACACGAGGACATGAACATCCCCTTACCGCGAGGGGTCACAATGTTAATAATATGTAAACGAGCGCGTTCACGGACTCGGTTCCTATTCTCTTCCATCCCAGTACAAGCTAAGGTAGGAATACCGCGCTTACGATGAGCGCAAGCGACTTCCTGTGAAACCTCGAAATCCGGCCTTAATCGTTCGCCTCCCCAGGCGTCGTTAAAGCCATCCTCACCCGTGACTCCAAGCGCGGCTCACGTAGGCGCACCGATGAGCCACATCTCCCTGTGGAGCTCAAACGAGCGCCTTCATCGGCGTCGAGGCCACCACACCCCTTCCACCTTTTAGAATTTTATTTCTCTTTTACAAACACTTTGAAACCTAGAATAATCGACATTAACCCTTGCAATTATCACATTAAAATATTAGAAAGGTAAATTCGCATTTCTCATTTATATTCCTTCCTCCAGAACGGAGAGAGTAGATAGAGCGAGTAATATGATGACCAATTTACAGCTGCCCTCTCGGAAGATTATAATAATCTCCATGATTATCTAGTGCTCACAGCACACGAGGGCGCTTATACAATCTGACAACTCCTCTGAGAGACTCTCCAATTTATTTTCTCTACGAAGGACCTCGAAGGAACCAATATTATATAAAAGCCTCCTCGGGAATCTCCGATCAACAATAAAGATTTCGTGCCTTTACGAAAGGCACTGGTGACAGCAGCCTGCCCCAATACGCGTAAACTATTACCGAAAACATTACCTCTTTAGAAGCCAAGGCTTCGCCCCGCGCGCCCCGCTCCGCGCTCGCGCTCCACAAAACTTATGCCGCGTCTCGAGACAACAATCACGACAAACACGCGACTTCGGACGTGACAGATACATATCATTAGAGTTAAATAAATAGTATCACTTGGGTTTTACTTTTTATTTTGATAGTAGAATTTAACTTGGCGCCACAGTTGTTGATATCAATTCTTTTATACAAATGATACATATCATAAGATTAATAATTTGACATGGTATAAAGAAAGAAAGAGAAATGGGGGTAAAAATGTAGATTAGGGGAGCCCCCCCAATGACCTTGACCTTCACATATGTTGTCATGGTCATGACCCCGAGTGACCCTGAGGAAGTTTTAATTGCAGGACGTTACTCATTAAGAAGCTATAAACAAAAGAAGTTTACGAAATAACTTCTTTTTACT
>NW_017295939.1:83860-93368 GCF_001594075.2 Trachymyrmex cornetzi | reverse complement strand
CCTTCGACTCTCACCTCCGTCCCCCCTGCTTCAGGGGCGCCCGACTCTCACCTTCGACTTCCAGTCCCCCTCTTCAACAAGAAATAATAATAAAATGTAATCAACATATTTGCAAATAAATTTAATTATCATGTTATGAATACAAAGCACACATAATATCGAAAAAAGCATGATCGAAATTGTAAGTTATATGAATGAATTCATGTAAATACATTTTCAACGTTTCTAAAGCGTCTTACATGTGTCGAAATAATCTGACTGACTGAGATTAACTGAAACATACCGATCGATACTATTCACAATGACTGAAGAAATCAAAACAAACGTATATCAATACATTGTAATCCAAGATCAATGTACTGATCTCGCGAAACGAGATTTATCCCGTCTCCTTCTCTATTTAGGAAGGCAACGACTTTTCACGCGAAGGTAAGAGCTGTGCGCCCTTGAAGCAGGGGGTAGAGGAGGGTGAAAGTCGAAGGTGAGAGTCGAACGCCCCTGAAGCAGGGGGCAGGGGGGGGTGAGAGTCGAAGGTGAGAGTCGGGGGCCCCTAAAGCAGGGGGTAGGAGAGAGTGAGAGTCGAAGGTGAGAGTCGGCCGCCCCTGAAGCAGGGGGGACGGGGGTGAGAGTCGTAGGTGAGAGTCGGGCGCCCCTGAAGCAGAGGGAGGGAGGGGTGAGAGTCGAAGGTGAGAATCGTGTGCCCCTGAAGTAGGAGGGGTTAGAGTCGGAGATGAGAGTCGTAAGCCCTACAGTAAAAAGAAGTTATTTCGTAAACTTCTTTTGTTTATAACTTCTTAAAGAGTAACGTCCTGCAATTAAAACTTTCTTAGGGTCACTCGGGGTCATGACCTTGACAACATATGTCAAGGTCAAGGTCATTGGGGGGGGGGGGGGGGGCTCCCCTAATCTACATTTTTACCATTTATATTATTTGGTATCCGCGCGAATTACATGGAATTTAACTTGGCGCCAGTTTTGTCGATATCAAATCTTTTATACGAATGATACTGTTACGTCCTGCAGACGCAGATTCTTTTCTTTCGATAGAATCGGCTCCGCCGCAACTACGATTGGTGCCTGCGAGATGCGAGTAGAAGTCCCCTTATAAAAACTGAAAACAGACCACACAGGCTCCGCGAAAAACTCGTAAAGACGCCAATCATCCCGGAAAAATAACAACACTAAGGTAGGCCTAAAAGGGAAAAGATTCCGAAAAACGTCATAAACGGACCTAAGTCTCGCGATAATAAAAATTCAAGCTATTGTCCGAATTGTTGACCAACAATTTCATCTTAAGAGAAACAGGCGCCACGTCGCCATAAAAATCATGAAAAACATGAGATAACTTCTCACGGCTGTTTACTTAGCCATATTTTTCACGAGGATGAAGGAATCCGTCACTCGCTTAAAGCAATCTTACCCCTTTCAGAGAAAACATAAATCATTCCTTTTGTTCTCTAAATTCCTTTTTTCAATGCACTTTAGATTAACAATTGTAGGACGTTTTAAAAATCATAAATCTCGCGCGACATTGCAACTAACTATTGCATCCTAGACAAAGGCACGCCCTTTTTTCGGGATATAAAGAGAGGCCCCGTAGAAGCGCAGAGAGTCAGTCAAAATTTCAAATTAGCCAAATCCACGTCGGGAGTTCGCGACAATAACACAATTCAACTCGCGTCAGTTCGCAAGAAAAATAGTACGTTGTTCGAGTGCTCTGCCGATCTCTGGGGTTCATCGAGACCACCCACCCGCCATCTGCTATCCTTGGCTGTTCTTGCGTGGACGCTGAACCTCGCGATCAACCGATTCTCTTGCCGAACGAACATCTCACGCATCACCATCAGTAAGTCCATCCGCCCTACATTTATACACACACCCCTTTTTCCGTATCAGCGTACACAACCACATATATGTATGCACAAGTATTTTAATCCCTAACTTAATTATAGTGCGGTCTCACACGAATAAAAACAAACGGGGACGAACTCCTTATGTCCGGCGGAGTTCGCGGAACCGTCCGGTACCTGACGACCTAACACCGATAGAACCGACCTGCAGCCGCCCTACCGTGATAGTAACGCCGCGGCCGCCCGAAAGGGTACCTCTTCTAGAACCTGTACTACCGCTCGACAACTCGATTGACTACATACCCGTATCATACTCGCACCAACACCTACAGAACCGCTTGACCTAACAATCCCTCCAATCCTCGACCCTGGGGTTCTAGAGATCCTCAACTACTCTCCCCCGCCCTTCAAGGAACGATTCCTTACCTTTCCTTCCCTTTTTGACCAGCTCCCAGCTCCCCCTCTCCCTTTTGATCAACTCCCAACTCCCCTTCCTATCCACCCCGATCCCTAATCCATCAATTGGGATCGGATCTTTCGACTACTCTCATCCTCCTCCAACGAAAGGGATAGAGTAATCACAGTGTACTTCCCAGGGATTTCCTCCCCCTTCCTTGTACAACTCAAACACCTCGTCCCAGCCTGCTCATGGACCACCTTCCTTACCACTAATACCGAATAATCACCCACTCTTACACACACACGCCCACACACAAATAAAACTTGTTATCAACGAAAATGCTATACACGCTCAATCACAATTTTAAGATTATTGTAACTAGACCTAGTTTAATTATGTAAATTAGTTTTAGCTTCATTTAAATAAATAGTTTATAAAATTTAACTAAAGATTCCTCCGAGTAATTTTTAATCGCTCCACTCGTATCCCGTTCCTTATAAAGCCTAAGATCGCGCAAGGTCCAGTCCCGGGTCAAAAGGATTAACCCAAAGAGTAGGACCGACGTTCGCATTGTCCATCGGAACAGGTGTCATAGCGTCCCTTCAGGACGTTGACCCACATTCCGGGACTTAAAAGGGTGCTAACGACTCACAACTGTACGCTTCCGTGCGTATACCTGTGAGATTAAGTCAACCGTCCTTCCATACCCTCTCCATCTTCCTCCTCTCTCTCTCTCTCTCTCTCTCTCTCTCTCTCTCTCTCTCTCTCTCTCTCTCACCAAATTACCAAGGGTTGGACGTAACAATACATATCATTATAAGAATATCCTTGAAGAATTAAAATCCGAATTACGTGGATAAGAATACCTTTGAAGAAAATATTAAAATCCGAATTACATGGAATTTAACTTGGCGCCAGTTTTGTTGATATCAAATCTTTTATACGAATGATACATATCATTATTAGAATATCCTTGAAGAAAAAACATCAACTCGATTAACCCTAATCGATGATTCACTGTCAATCGTAAGTGGTCAATTCTACTAAACAGCAAACGCGATTAGTGATCAGTTCCATGGCTGATTAAGTAATTGGCGTTGGTGAAACCGGCCCAAATGGTGGTTCTGCACGAGAAACATGCACGCTTAGCGCTTTTTTTACCTTTTTTTAAAAAGGTAAGTTTGTATAATTCTACTAAACAGCAAACGTTATTACTTTAGTTCTACTAAACAGCAAACGTGATTAGTCATCAGTTTCACGGCCGATTAAGTAATTGCCGTTGGTGAAACTGGCCCAAATGATGCTTTACGAGAAGACCCTTAGCGCTTTTATTACCTTTTCTTAAAAAGATAAGTTTGTATACCATCACATATACAAGGATATCATCAACTTGATTAACCCTAATTCGAATTATAAGAATATCCTTGAAAAAAAAATTAAATCATATATATAAAGGATATCACCAACTCGATTAATCCTAATCGGTGATTATTATGTAATTTGTAATTTAAAGATACGTTTCATGATGCATTTCTTGTCGAGGTTTCCTTGTGTTAAAGTAAACATCTTATTAATGAATCCATCCAGAAAACGTCAAGAAGATTTTTCTCAAATGGAATTTACGAAAAGATGTTTGGAACAAAATTTGGAACTTTCAAATTCACGTATGTGTGTGTGTGTGTGGTTTACATGTCTGTTTATCTGCAACGAACAATTTCCCAAGTCTGCCAGGAGCTATTGCATATGTATGTGTTTATATATAATAAACGTAATTTTATATTTCATTCCTCCCGCAAATTTTCTAATTATTATTATGTATGAGGCTTTTTTTACGAAATTCATTTTCAGGTATTATTGAAAATTGGTGGGACTCGTTGACTTTACCTCAGCTGACTAGACTATTAAAAACTTTATTTTTGAAAGCTGGAACCAGTTTGGAACGTTTTCATTTGGAACAAAATTTGGAACTTTTTCAAATTCACATATGGTTTACATCTCTGTTTAACTGCAACGAATTTGTTAACTAAGTTAGGAAACAATAATGAAAAAAATTTTAAATTAATATTTAATAAAGAAAATCGAACGCAGATGGGATTATACACTAGTATATTTGTTAACTAGGCTAGGAAATGATAACGACAAGCAATTTATTCGATAACGATCTCCAATTGTTTATAACTCAATATTTAACAAAAAGGAGATTAGATGAAAACGAAATTATACGCCGGTAATAAATATTTAATTTAATTTAAGACATAAATCATGAAGGTTAGAAAGAGAAAGTAATTGTAAGATGCATTATAAAGTTTCATTATTTTACAGTAATATAAATTAGAATATTTTTACAGTTACATAAATGTATAAGAAATAAAAATAGTTTGTGTAACTGCCAATTAATGCAAGGTAAGATTATTTGAAACTACTTAGGGCGACTGTTACCAACGCTGATTAACTTAATCGATGATTAACTCAATCAGCAGTAGAGCAAGTAGTAAGTCTGTATCGTTCTTATTATCTTCGTGATATCCCAGCAAACACAAAGTTACAAGTAACGTACTCGTTAATTGTAATTTTCCACTCAACAATATAACTGCAATATATCGCACGTGTTATATTACAGTTATATTATTGAGTGGCAAATTACAACTAACGGGTACGTTACATGTAACTTTGTGTTAGCTGGGATACTTCCATTTCTGCGTTCCTACATAACTGTGATAACTTCTGTCTATAATAGGATGACTGCTGATTGAGTTAATCGGCGTTGGTAATGGTCGCTCTTAGAGTACTATAAACGTATAATTATTATACGAATGTATAAGAAATAAAAACAGTGCGTGTAACTGTTCATATTACTGTAAAATAATAAAACTTTATAATGCATCTTTCAATTAATTTCTCTTTCTAACCTTCATGATTTATGTCTTAAATATAAACAAATGGAGATCGTTATCGAATAAATTGGTTGTCGTTATCATTTGCTAGCCTAATTAACAATTAAATTTTTTCATTATTGTTTCCTAACTTAGTTAACAAATTCGTTGCAATTAAATAGAGACGTAAACCATACGTGAATTTGAAAAAGTCCCAAATTTTGTTCCAAATGAAAACGTTCCAAATTAACTAAACTGGTCCAGCTTTCAAAAATAAATTTTTAATTAGTGCAGTCAGTTGAGATAAAGTCAACGAGTCCCACCAATTTTCAGTAATACCTGAAAATGAATTTCGTAAAAAAATTTCGTAAAATAATAATAATTAAATAATTTGCGGGAGGAATAAAATATAATATTACTTGTGTTTATTACATATAATATGCAATAGCTCCTGACAGACTTGTGAAATTGTTCGTTGCAGATAAACAGAGATATAAACCACACACATACGTGAATTTGAAAGTTCCAAATTTTGTTCCAAACATCCTTCCGTAAATTCCATTTGAAAAAAATCTTCTTGACGTTTTCTGGGGATGGATTCATTAATTATTAAATACATATTTTATAAAATTTTACATTATATCATAATTCTCTTGTCTCATTCCCCACCACACTTGCGACCTAATCATATTCTGCATTACCAGTAACGCGTGCTCCTGCCCATAGGCCTACAGGCAACTCGACTTGAGTATATCACACAGAGGCATGATTTACTAGTAATGCAGAATAAGATTAGATGAAAAGTCCAACGGGGAATGAGACAAGATTGAATTTTACATGCTACTAATATACTATAAAGTTCAATAATAAGATTAAAAAAGTTTTTTAATATGTATTAAATGTTGTCATTTATCGTTCCCCGCCGGACTTGCGATCTAATTATATTCTGCATTACCAGTAATGCGTGCTTCTGCCCATAGGCATATAGGCAACTCAACTTACTGAGAATATTATACAGGGTCATCGAAAAGTATCGGACTCCCCTAATATCTTCAGTTAGAATGCATTTTGGAGAAAATGTCCGATAGCAAAGTTGTACGGCTTCAATGGCTTCAAGCGGTTATGTTAGTAGGCTACGGCGGAAAACTGCCCGAAGGTGATCGCGAGAAGTTGCTCGAATGCGTGATGTCCGAAGGCGTTAGCGGGAATCTGCCCGAAAACGTTGGCAGGGCAGATCTTTATTCTCTCACTCTCGCAGGCACCAATGTACGAGCTCTTGAGCAAACAATACGGATCACTGATTTTAATCTTTGATGCAGTGCTGTCTTCTTCTTAGCGAGCAGCAATTACTTCGTGTACGAAAACAAACAGCCCCAAAAATTTTTTCTGTAACAAAAGAAGCCATTGCGCTTCAATTGATTTTCTCAAACATCTTCACTTTTGTTTCCAATAGCCCAGAAATTTTTCGTAAATATTATTAATTGATCTATTAGATTTTCAGTTGCTCAACAAGCTTTTTGCTAGTGCTGGTTGAAATAAACAAATCTATAGTTGGACCAACACTTAATAATTAGTTTTTTTCTCTACTTGATTATTTAGATCAATTTCCTATCATTTACCTGATTAATTCTTCTTTGCTATAATTAAGAATGGCGGAGCTTTCTGAAAAAGATCAAATAACACTGTTAATGATGCGAGGATCGGGAGATCAACAAAGAGGGTATAAAACACTAATGCGATTATTTAATGAAAATTTTCGGAATGAAAATAATAGGATCTCTAAAAGTACTGTAATCCGTACTATTCAACATTTCGAGGACATTGGTAGCGTTAAAAGTCGCTCAAGATCTGGTAGATGTAAAACAGCAACAAATAATGATAAGGCATTAGATGTTTTAGTCTTTCGTTGAAAATCCCCATATTTCCATCAATCGCGTTGCACAAGAACACGAAATCGGTCATGCATCTGTCAGTAAAATTTTGAAATTGAATAAATGGCATCCATACAAACTCCATTTGTGCCAAGAGTTGTCCGAAGACGATTTTGATAGACGCATCGAATTTTGTGATCTTATGATGGAGATGATTGTCGACGATCCTCTATTACTTAATAATATTGTTTTCTCTGATGAGGCAACATTTGAACTGACTGGAAATGTAAATAGATACAATTGTAGGTACTGGAGTGACGTTAATCCTCACTGGAAAAGATACAATTATACCCAATATCCACAAAAAGTTAACATATGGGCTGGTATTCTTGATGGTAGACCAGTTGGCCCTTTCTTCATTGAAGGCAATTTGACAGCACAGGTATACACAGTCATGCTTCGCGAACAAATTGTTCCAGCTATTCGAGACATAGCTGGTGGAAATATGGATGAAATTTATTTCCAATAGGATGAAGCTCCACCTCATTATGGTGTCATTGTTCGTCAATATTTGAATAAGGTCTTTCAGGACAGGTGGATAGGGCGAAGGGGTCATATTGAGTGGCCACCTCGGTCTCCGGACTTGACCCCACTTGACTTTTTTTTGTGGGATTACTTGAAAAGTAAAGTGTATGCCACCAAGCCTCAAAATTTAGGTGATTTAAGAGGGAGAATAACTCGAGAGATAGAACTAATACCGCCGGAAACGTACCGGAATGCGGTTTCAGCTGTTTATAACAGATTGGCACATTGCCAGGCTGTTGAAGGGCAACAATTTAAACATTTGTTGTGAATTGTTTGATACAATTGAATATTTTGCCCAAGCTGACCAATTGGAATGAAATTCGCCTTAACTGGCCGTACCCACATGCCACTCTTGCCTTAACTGGCCGGACTCACACGCCACTCTTGCCTTAACTGGCCGGACTCACACGCCACTCTTGCCTTAACTAGCCGGACCCACACGCCTCTCTTGCCTTAACTGGCCGGAATCACACGCCACTTAACAAATTGTTAATTTCAAACCTTTATAACTCAAAAAATACTTAATGAAAAAATGTTTTATTATAGTGTTTTGGAAAGCTCTCGAGATAAGCTATAAAAATATGCAATAAAATGTAGGGGATTCCATTTAAAAAAATAAGGTTGACCTTGAAATGACCTTAAAGGATATGGTCAAGATCAAAGTCAAAGTCATCATCTTACTCCTCGCTTGAAACCATTGCTATTGGACATTTTCTCCAAAATGAATTCTAACTGAAGATATTAGGGGGGTCTGATACATTTTGATGACCCTGTATAATTAAACACAGAGGTGTAAACCATACGTGAATTTGACCAAATTTTGTTCCTAATCAAAATGCTTTAAACTGGTCCAGCTTTCAAAAATAAAGTTTTTAATAGTCTAGTCAGTTGAGCTAAAGTCAACGAGTCCCACCAATTTTCAATAATACCTGAAAATGAATTTCGTAAAATAATAATAATTATATAATAGATAATTTGCAGGAGGAATGAAATATAATATTACTTGTGTTCATTACATATAATATGCAATTGCTCCTGGCAGACTTGGGAAATTGTTCGTTGCAGATAAACAGACATGTAAACCATACATGAATTTGACAAAGTTCCAAATTTTGTTCCAAACATCTTTTCGTAAATTCCATTTGAGAAAAATCTTCTTGACGCTTTCTGGATGGATTCATTAATAAGAGGTTTACTTTGCCATAAGGAAACCTCGACAAGGAAAGCATCATGAAACGTATCTATAAATTACATGTTACACAATAATATACGTACATGGTCGAACAAACAATTAGATTTATGCAAGACATCAACATTCGGTAATTGTTGAATTGGCCTCCTTACCTCCTCGAGGTTGATAAAATAAACTCATTCGACGCATTTTTGCACTACATGAAAAATTTGCCCTACGAACCGAGTTATTAATTGTTATTAATTAAAATTGACAGATATCCAGAGGAATTCTGTTGTATCGAGATGGCATAAAGGATTAAACAAATTTTCTGCTTTACAGATAAATATTAACCAAGCGAATACTCTGCTGTAATCTATGCCACCATCGATATGACAGATTTCCTAACCTGAATAGTCATCAACTTTAACGATTAATATCTCGGTCTACGGGGTAATTTTTTTTCCAGATTCGTTCATTCCGTATAAAAACGTGTCGAGTAAGTCTAAAATGTGTATTGCAGAAGTAGAAAATCACTTGCGTGTTCCTTTACTACCATCGATGTGACAGATCTAACCTAACCAAAAGTGTATACATTAAGGATACGTGTCCACCGCGTCACGACGCGACGCGAAAGAGAGAAAGAGTGAAGTTTATTATACACCTGTCTTTCTCCCTTTCGCGTCGCGTTGTGACGCGGTGGACGATGTGACCGCGTGACGCGCTCATGGAAACGTACCTTATAGTAGAGGAGGCCG
>NW_017295939.1:83056-83602 GCF_001594075.2 Trachymyrmex cornetzi | reverse complement strand
GTCAAAAAAAGGGGAAAAAAAATTTCCTCGAGCGCGTCAGATTTTCATAGGGGATGTTAATTGAACCCTAAAGAAGCTCCTATTAAAAAAACTGACGATTTGGATGCGACCGAGAGTCATGGCCGATTTTTGAAAATGCAAAAAAAAATCGTGACCTTGAAATACTCGAGCACGACAGATTAAGATACAGAGGGTTCAGTTTGATGTCTTGGACGTGCTGACCCATAATCTGACGATTATGTGGAGGGATTTCATTAATCTGTCGGTTTGAAAAACCGCACATGATTTTTCTCTACAAAATACACAGTTCGCACTCATTGTCGTACAAAAAATTAGAGTCACAGCTGGTTTAATGAAATAAACTTTTTTTAAGGCTCAATAGATAATCGAAAGCGTTATACGTATCCGAATACGTCCACGTGCTGTGACCAACTGTTATGGCATCATGGCGACGGAGATGGTATGATTGTACTGTAGACGGAAAGTATACGAAGGTGCGAGAGAGTGAGTCATAGAGAAAGAGTGAGAAGGGAAGAGACGCGCTGA
>NW_017295939.1:80069-82509 GCF_001594075.2 Trachymyrmex cornetzi | reverse complement strand
TGGTGGGGGTACTTATTAGGGTGCAAGCTTTCCCCCTTTATGTTATTCTGACGCGCTCGAGTAAATCCCAAAATCCCCGCTTGGCCTCCCCTACTATTGATAATTGTCGTGTCTACAGATCGCAGCACTCGCTGATCATTTATGTATATCACTAGCGATCCTTGCATAAAGAATGTCAGACGGACGCCAAAAGAATGCGCGAAATGTGGTCGACGACAATGACAATAAGGACGACGTATCTGAATCTGAACTGAAAAAGTAGCAGTTCGGAACTTCGCGTTGCAATATCTCCGCTCGTAGGGCACGTAGAAAAAAAATAGAAGCACTATTATCATACAATCCGTATGGTGGCTATCCATTGAGAATACATAGAACGCGATCGGTTCAGCCGTTATCGAGATTTGATCTGCCGCAACTTGTCGGTTCGCGTAAAGGAGGCACGACAGTGTCGCTTCGCGCAGCTTAGCGCCGAGGCACTACCAGTGTCTCCAGATATGCCACGGTTCTGCACTATCTACGTGTATTTCAGCGGTGTAATTGGCAACGTTAGAAGGATAGAACGCGTGAGTGAGTACTCTACCAGGTCCATCGAACTAAGAGGTGCAAATTTCTTCGTTACGTTTACGATCAGTGTACGTGTGTGTACCACTACGATAAGATATTAAGATGTCAGGATTTAACGTTTTACGTTCGAACCATTAAGACGAATTCGCTGCTCATAGCGAGAACGCGACTTCGGTAGTTTGCAAGGAGTGCACATCCGCTACATGGAAGTTCCACGTGAGATTTGTTTCCGCCCCTTTCTTCCTACCTGTATTTTGCTTGTGATGCAGAATGTCCGGGAGACCACATCGTAGTTTACGCATTTGATACAACGTATAGTTATTTTCAATGTCCCATCACCATGTATTTGATAATATTCTTGAAATAACGAAATCGCCTGTTTAATTTCTCCCTCTTCAAATGATAATTGCGTATTGTTTTCAGCGTTACTCAAGTAGCCGTACTTTTGTAGATACAGAATTATTTCAATACCTATGCTTTCACGATTCGTCGCTGCCGTCGACGTTGTCGTCCTCGTTGTCGTCGTAATAATCGTAACGAAGACGATGATGATGATGAATGTGAGAGACATCGCGATGTAACACAAGTATACGACACGTAGTAGAAACGATGCGTACTCGAACGCTTTGTCAAGAGTAATAAATCGCGTTTCATGATTGTTTTATATATACGACACGACAAAACGCTTTGTCAATAGTAACGAATCGCGTATCTTTTTTATATTTTCAGACGAGACTCTTATCTATCTAAGAGGAAAGGGATATGACATCATAAATATTTTTGTAAGATATAATATATTTTACGGAATGTATGTTTTACATTACAATATGATAGTGTGTGAAATCTGATAAAGGAGAGAGCTTGAAAAAAATATTATACAATTCTGCGAATAACATTAGTCAATGGATTGTACTCTATCACCCTATCAATCGGCAGCTCAGCCTTGAAAATGGCAGAGGGGATTGATCGTGATCGAATACAAAGGATCGTTTGGAGGAGCGAACGGAGCGACGATAATAAATGACACAGAGCTTAATAGGAAATAAAGTAACAAATATATTCTGTGAATCTAACAATTGTATTCGGTGAATCTCTCACTCGACAAAGCTGTGACGATAGCAGGCGATAGAAAGGCGATATTTTTGCTTCGTACGTTTTCCGGTACGCTTTTGATAACGCGTAATGATTACACTAATTCTCAGCGGCACGAGCTCACGTCACGCAAGAATAATCCTGGTAAGATCGCACGAACAATAGTTCGGCCCTTCGATAGCCGCGATAGAAAACGGTTACGACATTAACCCAAACGCAGTGTGACCTCATGCTCGTTCGCAAGGACTTCGAATCGTGGTACAAAAGTTAGATAGAAATAACGAATACTCTGACGCTACGACACAAAATTCCGATACAAACGGGACAACAATTTCGCGACAATTTTTGCCGATAGTGACTAGGCTGTGGCTTAGGCGGACATGGGAAGTAATTATAACGAATACATCGTACTGCGTAGTCGAGAGAGGCGGCGCGCTATACGACATTAACGCAAGAAATCTGACTAAATCGCAACTTCGCGTGCGTCTTGTAATCGATAGCCGACAACGATACCGATACGCGCCTCCCTGACAGGAAATTGGCTACCTTACAGTTTGATGACGTCCGTCTCACCCCTACTCCTCCTGGCTGCTCTCTATGCGAAAGATTTTCCTGGCCGTCCCGGCTCCTTCCACACGCTCTCGACTCGGTAGCTACAGCACAAGTGCCGGGCAGTAGGAATACTGGGGCGGTTCTAATCCGGGAAATCCGAGGGAAGTGCGGGGCGCGGGAGGTACTGGTAGGCGCGGGGGGGAAGACGCGGGGGGTACTTGTAGGCGCGGGG
>NW_017295939.1:79594-79818 GCF_001594075.2 Trachymyrmex cornetzi | reverse complement strand
GGCCGCTACCGCCCCCGCCCGCGGGCCCCGCGCCCACTGTCGCGAGCAGCCATCGGGCCGCTACCGCCGCTGTACACGCTATTTCATATCCCTACCATCTTTTTCTTTTCATGCTCAAAAACCATTTTACATATCACATGATCTAATGATGACATCATTAATGCGATTTGATATAAATACGACGTTGCCAAATAGTGTACATGTCACGTGACCAGATTTTTTTT
>NW_017295939.1:76781-79359 GCF_001594075.2 Trachymyrmex cornetzi | reverse complement strand
GGGGAAGAACCGCGAGATCGGTGACACGTCGCGACGTGTTAAGAAAAAGCGCCGATAACGATATTTTTCTAAGAAGTGATCGGTGCGACACGTCGTAGTCGATCCAATAGGGGTAGACAAAGGAACAAAGAAGTTGCAAATTGAATATATAATGGGTCATCAGCGCACGGCACCTCAGTTGGCGCCCTGTACGATTACCGAACCGATCGTGATAAGTGTAAATCATCAGCGTGCGACACCTCAGTTGGTGTCCCGTACGATTAACGAATCGATCGTGATAAGTGTAATAGTGCAAATATGGATGAGCAGCGTGCGGACATTGAGGACATAGGCATTGAGGACATAGACGATGTAGAATTTGAAAATATCGGGTATATTGAGGACATGGACGGTGTAGGGTTCGACGAGAACATTGGAAACGGTGAGGACATGAACGATGTAATGTTCGAGAATATTAGAAACATAAATGAGGAACAGCTTGATGAAGTACTCGATGAAGTGTTTAATGAAATGGACGTAGATTTCGAGAATATATTGGATCAAGAGTCGTCCGACGAAGAATTGCTATCAGATGATACTGGATGCGACAGCGACCTGAGTGAATGCGAAATGGATGTTGTTGAAAAGTTCATATCAGTCGCAGAAATTCGTACACTGAATCCTCGTACCAAAGTCTGCATTTCACACGAGTATTTCACAACGGGTGGTGCTCTAGCCTTGTGCAACGAATGCATGTTCAATAGCGAACATTGTCGATGCTGGGATGTATATCTACAGGAAGCATGAGACCGGTTCTTTCGGTAGGCTAAGCGGCAGGTCATGTACGAATTGCCGATCACCGTTGTACAAGATAGTCCTGTGCCGCATGTGCCAAACGTGTACACAGTGAAAAGAACTATTGTGAATGGCATTGCGAATGACATTGCAAATGACATTGTGAATGACATTGTGAACATTATTGTGAATGACATTGTGAACAGTATTGTGAATGACATTGTGAACAGTATTGTGACCAAAAAAAAACATGAATGTGGAAAATATGGCTGACCATCGTGCGAACGTTGAGGACATGGATGGTGTAAATACGGCCAAGTTATTTGAAGCGATGGAAGATTTGAGGACATGGTGGACGATACCTAGTGTCGTGCTGATGTGAGTGACAACAATGCAGATCATGCTGAGAAATTTGTGCAATCTTCGAAAATCCGTGCATTGCCCAGCCGTACTAAGCACTGTATAATCAGCTGTTATTATACAGAGTGCAATGATGCTCCTATCTACTGTGCAATGTGCATGATTGAGTTGCGGAATATTGCCGATAAAGGAATGTATCGCGTCATGAATCACAAAGAATGTTGTTTCTATGCACTAGACTTCAGGTGGTCGTGCCATGAATGCGGAGAGAAGATGTACACTGTACATCCATACAACGTGTGTCCACTCTGCACACATGAAAAAACTATTGAAAAGTCCAACGATACTGAATATCTTGTTGGTTTGAGCGACGGTAATATAGATCGTGTGTGTAGTGAAATTTGTGCAGCCTTCGGAAATCGAAGCATTGAACATTTATACAGATCACTGAATAATCAATTGTTATTACAGAACAAGAGGTGATGACGACGCCGATGTAGCAATATGTACACATTGCATGATTTCTCCGCCGAATTACAAGTATTGGAAGAATTCTTTGCGGAATATCAGCGATGAAGGAATGTATCTCGTCAGGAAGCTCCAAGGCGAGATTTCTATGCAGAATATTGGCGCTAAAGGAATGTATCTCGTCAGAAAGTACCAAGCCTGTTCTTCTTCCCGTACACCAGGTATCGACCAGCACTCGATATGCGAAGAGACGATGTACACTGTATTTCCACGCAGCGTGTGCCCACTCTGCACACATTGAGAAACTATTCAGTGCTCCGTGTAAGAGTGCAAGTGCTTCGTGTAAGAGTGCATTAACGTGATTTAAAGACATGGAAAACCACGAGCGAGTGGAACGCGAACTGCTGGAGCAGTGCGACCAGGTCGCTACTCTGGCGGAGTGTTTCACGTGGTTGCAGCAATGCGACGAGTGCATCGAGCAGCTGGAAGAACTGTGCCGTACCAAGCGTCCGCGCCTCGCCGTCGGACAGAGACAATCCGCGATGGCGAGGATCGTGCGACTCGCGGGTGCAAAATCGCAATTAGAGCGACGTTTCGTGCACGTTGGTGGCGAGTACGCGGGTAGCGGGTACGTGAGTGGCAACGAGCGGTCTCTTGTATGACGAGAGATCGAAGCCGCGTTCGAGAGTCGTATAGCGACAGGTGTGGTGATAAACTACAATCATATCGAGCCTCGCCGATTTCTCGAAGACGCTGGTGATATAGTGCTAGAGCGAGTGCGGGACGCTGTGGAAAGACACGGTAGTGTAAAGGTGAACACAGCGTTCAATGGTGAGTTCGCGATAAAAGACAAACGTGTCAATAAGAGTATAATTACTAAGAACAGTGAGATTTATCGGTGCACCGATATGCGCGAGTGGTACGTGACGCGCGTCATCGAGCCCACATTAGCGTCGCTGGAAGAGTTTCAGGAACG
>NW_017295939.1:74150-76689 GCF_001594075.2 Trachymyrmex cornetzi | reverse complement strand
AGGTGCCATGGGAAATTGCTATGAAACGAGCGGTGATCAGTGTGAAATCCATGGACAATGCGTGCTACGCGTGGGCGGTAGTACATTGAGAGAAAGGATTTTGTTAATTTAGCAAGCCACCAGTACCTTTAACCGGTGATCGGTAAATATGTAACAACAAAAATTATATTGTTGTGATTGCTGCTAGTCTGCTATACCAACCAATTATTAGTAACAGAAACAAACTATATAGAATCTAACCTATCTTTTGGATAGACTTTAGCTCGTTTACATACAATTCGTGGATGATCGTGGAGTCTTAAGTTGTAGGAAACCGACCAAGCACAGTCAAATATAGGGAGAATACTTGACTAGAATTAATTAATTTCTTACGATTTGAGACCCTGCAACCGTCTACGACTTTTATATGTATATATATATATATATGAGCCTCTTATTATTTGCTAGCGATACTATTGATTATTTGTTACATTGACGAATTAATTTGCAATCGTAACAAATCGATTGTTTTTTTAACAAATATCACATTTGCTTTCCCTTGATTTGTTCCTATAACAAAATCTTTTCTCTCAGTGTAGCCGCTTTGTACCCTGCAGAAAGACATGCAGAGCGAGAGTCATCATACCCACATTACAATACTGTGCTAAATTTTGCGGGTATCGAGTTTCCAGTGACTTTGAAAGACGTTCTGAAATTTGAACGTTTGAACGCGGTGTCGATCAACGTATACGGCATCGAGAACAAACAGATCCTTCCTCTACGATTCACAGGGGACAAGAGGGATAAGCACATGAACATGCTGTATCTACAAGATCCACGCAACGATGGTGTAGGCCACTTTGCGTGGATAAAGGATCTATCTCGCCTCGTGAGATCCCAACTGACAAGAAAGGAGCACAAGAAATATTTCTGTGACCGGTAAGTATAATAAGAAAAAACAAGAAAAAATATAAAAAGAAAAAAAATATAATAAAAAAATTATTTTCTCTATTTCTAGATGCCTGCATTACTTCGGCTCGAGCGAGAAATTGCAGATCCACAGCCAGGACTGTCAGAAGATGAACGACTGCGCCATCCGCCTTCCGAGCGAGGACGACAGATGGCTCGAATTCGGTAACTACAACAACATGGAGCGTGCACCATTCGTCGTGTACGCCGACCTGGAGTACATCCTGCGGAAGACGAAGCCTGAGAAAAAAGACGCGTCGTCGTACGAGTATCAGCGGCACGAAGTATTCAGCATTGGATACTACGTGCGATGCTTGTACGACAATTCGTTGTCGTCGTATCAGTTTCGTCGCGACGAAGATTACGTAGCGTGGTTCGCGGAAGAATTAAAAAATTTGGCGCATAAAATAAAAACTATCCACTAACGTTCCCATGGAAGCGCTGTCTAAACAGCAATGGGAGGTACACCGCAGCGCGACACGTTGTAATATTTGCGATAAGCCGTTCGCGTCGGACGATACGCGGGTTCGCGATCATTGTCACCTAACCGGTAGATACCGCGGTCCGGCACATACGAATTGCAATCTAAATTACAAAAATTCATATACAATTCCGGTTGTATTTCACAATTTATCGGGCTATGACGCTCATTTCATAATCAAAGAAATAGCTACAGCGTACGACGGACATGTAGATATACTGCCGATAACCAAAGAAAAATATATTTTGTTTACGAAACATGTAGATAGCACCAAAGACAAAAATACAAATAATGTTCAGAAAAATTGTGTAAACTTACGATTTATCGATTCCTTCAAATTTCTCAGTACAAGTTTAGAAAAATTGGCATCATATTTCGACAAGAATAAATTACAAATTGTACGTTCCGAATTTACAACGTTATCGGACGAAGAGTTTGAATTGCTGACTCGTAAAGAAGTATTCCCGTACGAGTACATTGACTGCGTCAAGAAATTACAGCACACGCGCTTACCGTCGCGAGAATTATTTTTCAGTTCATTGACGGGTGATACAGTATCCGAGAGCGATTACGCTCACGCCGTGAACGTATGGCAGCGATTCTCCATCCGAACGCTCGGCGAGTACAGCGATCTGTACTTAAAAACCGATGTCTTGTTATTAGCCGACATATTTGAAAATTTCCGAAATAGTTGTGTCGCTAGTTATGGTCTCGATCCCGTGCATTATTATACACTGCCAGGTTTCACGTGGGACGCTATGTTGAAACATACGCGTGTAAAATTCGAGTTGCTCACCGATATTGATATGGTCATGTTTATCGAGCGCGGCATACGCGATGGCCTCAGACAATATTCCGACAGATACGTGCAGGCTAATAACAAGTACATGTGTTCGTACGATCCATCGAAACCGTCGTCGTACCTTATGTACTACGACGTGAATAATCTGTACGGATGGGCGATGTGTCAACCATTGCCATACGCCGAATTTCGATGGGTCGAAGACGCAGAAAAACTTTGACGTGAACGCGATCGCTCCGGATTCGTCCACAGGTTATATTCTCGAGGTCGATCTCGAGTATCCACAGCGTCTGCACGACCGGCACACT
>NW_017295939.1:73036-73905 GCF_001594075.2 Trachymyrmex cornetzi | reverse complement strand
TAATGAACAACGCGGTATTCGGCAAGACCATGGAGAATGTGCGCAATCACGTTGATGTAAAATTAGTAACGAAATGGGATGGACGGTACGGCGCGGAGGCAATGATCGCGAAACCGAATTTCCACAGCCGCAGCGTCTTCGCGGAGAATCTAATCGCTGTCGAACTGCGCAAACTCGAGGTGAAATTCAACAAGCCGATTTACGTGGGTTTGTGCATACTCGACATATCAAAGGTCTGCTTGTACGAATTTCACCACGACTACATGTCACCGATGTATCGCGACAAATGTAAGATAATGTACACCGACACGGACAGTCTCATTTATCGTATAGAATGCGACGATGCGTATGAGACTATGAAACGCGATATCGCAAGATTCGACACGAGCGATTATCCGGCGGACAACGCGTACGGTATGCCTCTCGCGAATAAAAAAGTACCCGGTCTGATGAAGGACGAGAACAACGGTATGATAATGACCGAATTCGTTGGACTCAGAGCGAAAATGTACGCGGTATGGGTGGACGGCAAGAAGGACATTAAAAACGTGAAAGGTGTAAAGAGTAATGTCGTAGCGCGAACGATAACATTCAACGATTACACGCGTTGCTTGAACGAAGAGATTGAAATGACTCGTCGTCAATCGTGTATACGTTTTAAATTACACGAGGTATACACGATCGAGGTATATCCGAATCGAAAATCGCTCTGAGTCCATACGACGACAAACGATACGTCGTACCCGACTCGACGGAGACGTTACCATGGGGACATTGGCGGATACCTTTGTAATATATGTATTATATGTAGTATATGTTGCTATTATGTATTACTATTATTTTAAGTTTCACTTTATGTATATTTTTTT
>NW_017295939.1:72773-73020 GCF_001594075.2 Trachymyrmex cornetzi | reverse complement strand
ATATATATACGTAGTATCAGTATTTTATGTATTATTATTATTTTAATTTCTTTTCACCTTATGTATCGTACGTTTTTTTTTAACGTAGTATATGTTACTAGTATTGTAATTTTTTCTATTGTATGCATTGCATGTTTTTTTTTAACATTTATATACATAGTATATGTTACTACTATTTTATGAATTCAATCTCTATACATGTTGTTTAAAAAATATATTATGTATTAAATATGTATATATATATATA
>NW_017295939.1:71662-72096 GCF_001594075.2 Trachymyrmex cornetzi | reverse complement strand
CATCTTCCACTCGCTCGAATTATCTCAGCGAGAGCGTTAGCCGTCTCGCTTCCACCCTTGCTCTTGAGCGGTACTGCCCACACGTACTTGCTCAACACATCGATGACGGTGAGTATGTAGTGGTGGCCTCTGTTGAAGCTCGAGTACGGACGCATCTCGACGATATCGGCCTGCCACAGATCGTAGTATCCCTATGACGCGTCTTTGTGGAAAATTTCTTCTCGCCGGAGCGTGCAATTCCTCGACGAGCCGACGTCTCTCGGCGCCAACTTTTCTCTTTCTCATGATTCGACGCGTAATACGCAAGAAAAAAATGTATTATTTCTCGCTGGCGCCACTCGACTAACTCGTTTCGTCGATACGCGATTTAATTTATAATAAGACCGGCTTCGCGAAGTTCCTCGATGATCGGCAGCATCTCGTTGTAGTGAGCG
>NW_017295939.1:69304-71477 GCF_001594075.2 Trachymyrmex cornetzi | reverse complement strand
CTTGTATCCCCTGTTGCTCAATAATCGGCCCTGCGAATGATGCTTGTGTTTGTGCGCATTCGTCTCCAGCAGCAAGCTCTTGTACTTGTTCGTATCGTCTTCCTTGTAGAGGAGATCGTCGGGAATTCTCTTGAAAATCAACTCGTAAAGACCGGATGTACCGGCGTATCGTACGTCGTCGATAATTATATTGCCCGCGTCATCCACGTCGAAACGTTTATTGCCAAACATCAATCCATCCTTGTGTAGGTAAACGCCGTACACGTAATCGCTCTTCCGTTCGTCTCCCCTCAGAACAGCCTCGACGTACTGTTGACCCAGTGGGCCCAAGCCGGCTCGCAATGCCCTTCGACCTTCCGACGTTTGCAGCTGATTTTGAACCTTCGTTGCTAGCGAGTCATCAGTCGTTTCGAAAACGTTCTCCAACGATTCTATCGTCGGTACAATCGTCGTACGTGGGGTGGAGATTATCGGTTGTACACGATCGTGCGATCGATCATCGAATTCACGCGGGGTCGCGAAACGGTCGAACGTCACGCTCGCTTCCTCTCCCTCCTTCTCCTCCTCCTCCTCCTTCTTCTCGCGCTTGGAGGCAGACGCTGCGTCATTGTCGCGCGACTGTCTCTTTATCGCGCGCACGCTGGGACTATCAACGATCTGCCGCAGCGGTTTGATAATAGGCTTGAAATGCCTCTTCAACGCCATGTCCTCCTCGATTCTACCGGTCTTCAGAGCGCGATGTTTCTTGCGAATCGACTCGCTCGTCTTCTCGATCTCTCTCGCGATTTTTTCACGCTCGCGTACATCTGCCATGTTCGTCTCTGGCGAAGTATCGACAATGACTGACCACGTTACGGTATCGCAAACTCGTTAAATCCTTTTCTGTATCTCCCGTCTTTAAGCGCACTGTCCTTGTCTATCACTAGAAATCCATATTTTTTTCGCCAACAGTCGCGACACAACGCACAAAATTCGTCGTACGACATGTCGGTATTCACGTGATCGTTGTAAACATGTTTCAAGTTGGTACCATCCTGTTTGAACAGGATCAGCAAGTTCGCGTTGTCGCGTATCAGATGTTTAGGTATCTCCGCGTACGTCTGACAGAGATAGAAACAGTCGACGTTCGCTTGGCGACCCTTCGAAAAGTACTCTCTCACCGCATCCTGCTTGTCGCGTGCCACGTCATCAAAGATAAAAATAGAATTTGGGCGCGTCTCGCTCGGTGGAACGACGTCGCTGTTGTTGGAGAACGTAAAGTAGCCGATTTCGTCGATAGACGTAAATTAATCTTCGAGATATCGATCCTTTGGCTGCTGCAGCGATTTCGAGTAGACGTACACGTTCTCGAAACGTACGCCGTTCGGGCTCTCGAGCAAGCTCACAAATCGTTGGTTTTATCGCAATTCGACGGGCCGCAAACGATCGCGCCTATAGTGCTCGGCAGCATTTCGCCATGCTTGCGCCTCTCCGCGCCGCCTCCCATCATTCGCGATTTCGCGTCACAGTTTGTGACGCGTATCGTCAGCGGTTGCCGCACGAATTTCATGCTCGCACTAAAGACTACGCGCCCTCGAACGACTATTTAAAGGGGCGCGAACCCGCGAATCGCACAGTATCAAAATGTATCTCGCACTGTGTCATCCTTCCGATATTCTAAACTTGGGCGCCGAGCAGTTGCGGTATATACCGAAGGTCGTACTCTTACGCGTGTACGGCGACTACATCAAACACGTCTGGGACAAGCTTCCGGAACACGTGAAGGCTGATTCGAAGGTTCGAACCTGTCATCGCTGCGACGAGCACTACAATCAGCCGTGGCAGCGACGGTCCCGCACCTAAGATAAAGGACTGTAGCGAATGTCGGCGTCGCGCGGCGGTCTGCTGAATCGAGCAATAAACGCGCTTCTTTTCGACTTACATATCCCGGGCTACCAATTTTGCGGCCCGGGCACTCGGCTGACGAAGCGGTTAGCCCGAGGTGACGCGGGCATAAATCCACTGAACGCGGCGTGCCGGGAACACGACATTGCGTATTCTCGGAGCAACGATCTCACCGATAGACACGCGGCGGACAAGGTACTCGCCCACAAAGCGCTAGGACGAGTCGTCGCGAGAGATTCGGCTCTGAGCGAGAGAGCCGCCGCTGCTGCCATCTGGGCAACGATGAAAG
>NW_017295939.1:68747-69172 GCF_001594075.2 Trachymyrmex cornetzi | reverse complement strand
TGCCAATGCTGGGCGCGCTCGGGTCCTTGATCGGTGGAGCGGCCAGCGTGGCGAAAGCGGTGAACGACAGCAAAGCGGCGCCACGCCAGCTCGAAGAGCTGCAACGTCACGATCGCGCGATGGAACAGGGCCGCGGACTGTATCTCGCTCCGTACAAATACGGACGCGGACTGTATCTCGGTCCGTACAAACGCGGACAGGGCGTGGCTGCGGAAAAAAAAAACGTTAAAGAGACGATAAAAATGCCGTCTGGCGCAACTACCGATGTACAATTGAACGAGCTCGCGAGACGTATGTGTGTACCGTACTTTAGAGGAGTTTTCATGCGTAACGCGTTACTGATGAGCGGCGCGCGCCAAAACGAAAGCGGTATCGTGAATCTGGACGATGCGACGAGACCCGGTACTCACTGGGTAGCGTACGCG
>NW_017295939.1:67105-68657 GCF_001594075.2 Trachymyrmex cornetzi | reverse complement strand
GTACAATCGCACGTCCTGTCAGACGTACGACCAGAGCTTCTGCGGACAGATGTGCCTACGGTTTCTGTAAACGGTCGATGCGCGTGAATTTAAAAAGCTCGACGAGGTGCTATGAAATCTCAGTACTGGTCTAACGCTTTTCCGATCATGCCGCTGACGCTTACGCTGAGCGGGAAGAGCACCGTCCTCGCGGCGAACTACTTTCCCGCCATAGATTTGAGTGACGGCGATTACGAGCTCGGGCTGGCGATTTTTGAGACTTATAACACGATACCGAACGTGAACAAATCAAACAACAAATTTTACTTCGCCAAAGACGACGCGGAAATTACAATTCCCAAAGGTTCGTACGAAGTGCGAGACATAAGTGAATTTTTGAAACGCGCGATTTTACGAAAACGTCCGCGCCGTGACGCGCTTGAAACCGTTAACGTAGTGCATGGTGACAACAACAACAATAATAACAACAGCAACAACGACAGATGACGACGGTGGAGAATACCCGATTACGCTCCGAGCAAACTACAACACGATGAGATGCGAGATTAGATGTGCATATAGAATAAACTTTGACAGGTCCAACAGCATTGGATCGCTGCTGGGATTCTCGTTGAAACGTGTACTGTGACCGCGAAGATGGCACGAATCGGACACGTTGATCAACATAATGAACGTAAACGTTATCCGCGTAGAGTGTAACGTGACCGCGGGCGCGTACAGCAACGGCAAAAGCGTGCACACGATACACGAATTTTCACCGAGCATGCCACCAGGATATAAGATATCGGAACGACCGGCGCAGATCATTTACCTGCCGATCATCGCACGGAGTATTACGGATCTAACGGTACGCGTCGGCGACCAGAACGGACGATTGCTCGATTTTCGAGGAGAAGAGATCACCGTTAGATTGCACGTACGCCGACAGCAGCGATAACGCGAGCGTGAGATGCTCGTGCTGAACGGAACGGAGCGCACGCAGAGAAATAACGCATTCTTTACAAGGCCGGTGACGTCACAGCTCGATAACACTCGCTCCATCAGGAAGAAGCTCAGCGCATCGAACGTTACATTTTTAAAATCTTTGGGATTCGCGGTGCGCAACATTTGAGATGACTGATATCCTAAACATTAAAACTGAGCCGATCTTCGACGATCGCATCGTCAAGATTGAGACTCACACGTACAACCCGTTCGTCAACACAACGTTCGAGTGCAGCGACGAGATAAGAATACCCATACAGCAACAGGATCTGTATACACTGCCGTTCGAAAGCTTTCTATACGTCGAGGAAAAACTGACGAAGAACAGAGTGGTCGAGGGCGCTAACGTGGCATTGGGAAATAATTGCGTCGCGTTCATGTTCGACGAGATTCGATATGAACTCAACGGTGTGGAGATTGACCGTAACAGAAACGTTGGCATAACTAGCACGCTCAAAAACTATGTAACGGTGTCGTCCGACAGAAGCGTGATTCTGCGGAATGCCGGCTGGGACGCGCAGACTACTCAGGCTGGATACTTTAATTTCTGTGTACCGCTCTACGTACT
>NW_017295939.1:65139-66864 GCF_001594075.2 Trachymyrmex cornetzi | reverse complement strand
TTTCCGCTCTTGCAGAGCACAACCAAGCATTCGTGGGCTATCAAGACGGCTACTCAGCTCGAGAAGCCGCGCTACGTCATCTTCGCTTTGCAAACAGGCCGAAAGAATATCATGTCCGAGGATACAAGTCGTTTCGACGACTGCAAGTTAACCAACGCGAAACTCTACCTGAACTCGGAATGTTATCCGTACGATGACTTGAATCTGGATTTCGATAAAAACAGATGTGCGATTTTGTACGACATGTACGCGCGTTTCTTCAAGGGCTACTACGGATAGGAGTATCTCGAGCCGAATCTCACCTTTACGACTTTTGTACGTAATGGTCCGTTCGTGATCATCGATTGCTCTCGACAGAACGAATCGATCAAGAGTGGCACCGTGGACGTGCGATTAGACTTTGAATGTAAGGAGAACGTGCCTGCGAATACGACAGCCTATTGTCTCATCATACACGATCGCGTGGTTCAGTATAATCCATTGACCAACGTTTTGCGCAAAATCACCTAAGTGCATCCTCTGACACGATATAAAATCTACGATACACCGCAATCGACCGCAGTCTTATCGACAACATGTCCGTGCCAACGTTCGTGGATCTGCAAGGATTCATCGTTAACAAGAAATTTATCGTGAAGGAAGTGGCGGTGCTGAAACAGGGGACCGTTCTCACGCATTACATTTTTACGAATCCCGTGCCATGGAAATTTTTGACAAAATCCGACAGGACCTGCGCTTCCTGGTTGAGTGTCTATCATCATGGATTGCGATGGGAGGACGGGATGGTCTCGTACAGCGAGGCGAAACGCCTGATCACGGCGACTGTATTTGAAGATGATGCTATCGTGTACGTCAAGGGACGCGAGAAACGAACGTGGCTGTGGAACTTGCTTCTGGACGATGTACGAGAACTCATGCACATCGAGACCTTGGATGCGGTGTACGAAGACATGGAATCGTTAACTGCTCTGGATGTTGCTAATACTATGCGATGCGAACAACATGTTAAGAATTGCGCGTTACAAAATGTATTTAAAATATGTAACTGGTGGTTGCAAAAGAATTTTTAAATAAAAAAAAAACGTTAACGTATTGATTGTGTATTTTTTTTCCCTTCCATTGTAATACATGTATGTATGTATGTATGTATGTATGTATGGATGTATAAACGTGTATGTACGAACGTGTACGTATAAACGGTGTGTACGAACGTGTACGTACAAACGTGTACGTATAAACGTGTATGTATGAACGTGTACGTATAAACGTGTACGTATAAATGTGTACGTACGAACTCTTGGAAAAAAGGGGAGGGGTTACCCCCTCTTCGATTCTAGAAGTTTTACCATATACGCAGCAATTTACGCGGGAACGATCAGTCTTGCGATATCCACTTGTACGGACAGTCGATAAAATGTACTTCGCCAAAGAGAGCAATACATCTTACGAAACGAAGAAAGACTGCAGTAACACGTAAGTTTTAACGTTCTATACGCAAAACGAAACGTTTCTTATATTATACAATAAATAACGTTTTTTCAATATTATATATGTACACAGTATGGAGCATCGCGCGGTGCGTTTGCTGAGCAGACTTTACAACCTGACGAATACGGGCTACAAGTATTTGGAAATTGGAATCAGCGTTGGTCCGAGTTACGTGGAGATCGCCCTGGAAGACAATCGCGGACACGAACTGTCACTGTCTCTCGAAACGTGGAAGGG
>NW_017295939.1:63784-65038 GCF_001594075.2 Trachymyrmex cornetzi | reverse complement strand
TGAACGATGCCACGCTCGTGCGCCTGGATTCTTCGTCCATACATATGACGATGACCGAAACGACGCTACGCCGAATGTTCGCGTTTGACGGATATATCGACGTAACGTTCGAACGATTAGTTCGACTCGTTGATACGGTCGATGTCAAGTATACGCAATTCTCCAACATCGCTTCCGAAGACGCTATACGCGATAGCGATATTTTCAATGGACATCAGCTCGTCGATTGTGAGCTGTTGGCTTTAGTTTTTAATACACACGAAAAAAAAACCCGATGTAATAATATGTGAATAAAAATTTTGTCGTTCACATCAAATATATATGTACTTTCTTTGCTTTCCTTCCATCCATCCATCCATCCTATGCCTCGACGTGCTCCGTTTATGTAAACATCTGCGGACGCTTCTCCGCGCCGTGTCACTAATCATATACGTGCGTATGTATGTATGTATGTATGAATGTATGTATGTATGAATGTATAAACGTATCAACGTATGTATATGTATGAATGTATGTATGTACGTATAAACGTATTTATAAGAAAAAAGAAAAAAAAGGGAATAACAGGTATGAAAATAAACTCGCGCAATTCGCAGGTTACAATTGATCTTTTTTATTTTATATCATTAGGCACACTACTTAGCAACGTCGCAATGCGATCTTTAGGCTATATTATAAAGAGTACCGCAACGATATAAGCGATGGCTTTTTCTCGTGAAGGCTCTTATGATTCAAAATGTTTATATACAACTGCCGCCTATAGATAAAGCCCGGGCAGGCTCGCTGCAGCGAACGATAGATCTCGGCGTCAGTCTTTGTTCGCGCTCAAAAGTACTGTGACGTGAGTGCCTTTTTTTTTAATAAAATGTGTAAAAGTATTCCACTATTAACACGAAATGGTGGAATACTTTTACACATTATGTGGTTAAATAAAAGTGATAATTTATAGTGCAGCATAGAAAAAAAACTTGTGAAAAAAAAAACTTGTGAAAAAAACTTGTAAAAAAAATATGAAACAATACGAGCAACCACCCAGGCGAATAAAGCTGGATATAGAGGATGTCCTCGACGAGGATGTCCTCGACGAGGAGGATGTCCTCGCCGAGGATGTCCTCGCCGAGGATGTCCTCGCCGAGGAGGAGGAAGAGGAGGAGGAGGACATCCTCAATGAGGGCTTCCTCATCGAGGTCGACGAGGGTGACGCTTCCCTCGATGAGGAAGCTCTCGTCGAGGTCAACGAGGGTGACGCTGCCG
>NW_017295939.1:63331-63660 GCF_001594075.2 Trachymyrmex cornetzi | reverse complement strand
AGGAAGAAGAAGAGGAAGTCAAAGAAGAAGCCGAAGATTAGAGAGAAGGAGGAGGAAGAGGACGAGGGTGAAAGAGGAAGAGGCGGAGGTGTGGAGAAAAGGTAAGAATATTTATATATTTTTTTTTCTTTAAAAATGGTGACATCCGCGTTACAATACCGCGCCGTCTCTTTGTCAGCGTTATAATACCGCTATGCATTTCGCGGTTGGTGTGAGGCGGGCGGTAGCGGCCTGATGGCTGCTCGCGACGGTGGGCGCGGGGCCCGCGGGCGGGAGCGATAGCGGCCCGATGGCGATCCGCGACGATGGGGCGCGGGGTCCGATGACGG
>NW_017295939.1:51281-63173 GCF_001594075.2 Trachymyrmex cornetzi | reverse complement strand
ACCCCCCGCGCCCCGCACTCCCCTCGGAGCTCCCGGATTAGAACCGCCCCAGTATTCCTACTCCGGGCGCTGATTCTTCCGGGGACACGCAGTGATCGCTATTTCCTCCGAGGGGGCCTAATCGCGCCTAATCGGCCCGTGGCTTCGCAGCTCCGCGAATGGCGTGATTTGTGTCGCCAGCGTATCCTGCGCTCTGGCGCGGAATTTAATTGGGGACCGCAGGGTTTCTTCGGCCGCTTCGGAAACTCTTCCTGAGTTTCCACATGCAGGAGGCTCGTATTTCGGCGGTGGTGTCCCCGTGGTCGGTGCCTCCGCACCCGACCGTGGTTCCAGCCTCGCAGAGGAGGTCTTCTCAAGCTCCGTTGTGGGGGTCGCCAAGTCGATTTTTGGGCGTAGAGTAACCATTCCCGGCTGTTGCTCTTGCGGTTCTTGTGTCAGATGCGCCTGCAATTTGATACAATGAACGACAGGATTTCGGAATAAAGCGACAATTGTTAAAGCTTGGAGCGATATCACCTGCGCGCCATCCTCTCGGTGAGTTGTGCGCCCCGGCCAATCTTTCCTCTTCTACTCCGCATCTAAACCTATGTTGGCTGTTCTTTTTCCTCCTCTGGTCCGGTGAGACGGTTCATAATACACAAGGTTGCAAAGGGGTCGCCAACTATCCTGTAAAACTCGTAGCACAATAGCGCACGGAAAATCGAAAAAAGAAATTCGACGCAGAAAATCTGCAAATCGCGCCAATAACGGATCAGCTAAAAGAGCACGCGTGTGCGTCCGCCTTCTAAAAAGTGGAAGGATCCCGAACGCCAGCGGCGCTGTTCGGTCTGGTCTTACGACCCTTGTGACGGACGGAACACATCACGTCACAGCATATAGACGACAATTATAAATTAATTTCATTAGATGTGGTTTCTCTTTTTACAAACATACCAACGGACATAGCTTTGGACTGTATCAATGACAACTGGAATTTTATTTCGAAAAAATGTAAATTACCTAAAAAGGAGTTTTTGATTGCAGTTCGATTAATTTTAGATTCCACTTATTTTTTATTTGATAATATTATTTATAAACAAAATTTTGGTACGCCCATAGGCTCTCCTTTGTCACCTATTATTGCTGATTTGGTAATGCAAAGATTAGAAAAAAATGGAATTGAGTATGTTTAAGGATCATGTTTTTTTTTAATATCGATATGTCGATGACCTATACGCTGCGGTTCCATCATCTGAGGTTGATACTTTTCTGGAATGTTTTAATTCGTTCCACTTGCGTCTAAAACTTACCCTGGAGGTTGGTGACAACTCACTAAATTTTCTTGGCGTTAAAATGACGATTAAAAATAATCTTTTAACTTTCGACTGGCGCCATAAATCTAGTTTCTCGGGGAGATTTTTTAATTTCTTCTTTATCCATTATCTCAGAAAATGGGTATAATCATCAGTTTGGTGGATAGAGCTATTTTACTGTCGGATTATGAATTCTACATGAAAAATTTAACACTTATAATAAACATTTTACTGAATAATGGTTATCCACTTAAACTTGTCTTTCACAAAATTAATAAGTGTTGAGAAGGTAATTTGTCCCTGCTGATAGTCATAAGAGTTAGATGGTTCTCCCTCCCATATATAGATGTCTTACTTTTTCCTTTAGGTTTATCCATCTTGTAAGAGCGGTTTGTTTTATGTTCAGCTCGCTCCGTTTATGTACAACTAGCGTCTCTACTCTTTGTATCTAAAAACTTCTATTAAAAGGAATATCTTAGTTATCAGTAATTTAAGTTCACATTCATTCACACTCATCGCTACCCGAAGAGATCCTGATCCCGCGTTGAAAATATTGACAGGTTATGAGCCCAGATTCCGCTAAATTTGATATCACAAATCTGTAATGCCACGAACAGTCTGCAGGAGATTTTTTTGTATCAAGATGGAGGAAGAGCAGCATTGTGTCCCGCTATTCGATAGCACAAATTACGGAAACTGGAAGTTTCGTATGGAGATGTTACTGGAAGAATTCGGATTAAGCTAACATATAAACTCGCAAATCTTAGACAACACGGAAGCGACGACATCGGATGAAGATACTGCATAAGGTCATACACTTCGTTTATCTAACCTAAAGAAGAAGGATATAAAAAATGTAAGTTTACAAATCGCAATTATCCAAAGAATTGCCGATTTACACTTATAGTACGCCAAAGATAAACAGACTGCATTCGATATATGGACGGAATTAAAATCGAAGTTCGAATGTCGAGGTATAGCAAGCCAACTACTTTTAAGAAAGAAGTTACTCTTAATGAAATTCAAATCATCCAGTGAGACATTAGCATCTCATTTTCTAAAATTCGAAATTCTCGTTAGAGAAATTAAGTCTACTGGTGCAACCATGGAGGAAACTGATATCGAATGTCACTTGTTCTTAACAATGCCACAGGAATACGATATAGTCGTGACGGCGTTAGAAACATTGCCAAATGACGCATTAACGTTGAGCTTCGTTAAATATCGTCTGTTGGCGAGAAGGCTAATCGAAGAGGCGGAAAGTTTACAAAAAACGAAACGCCACATTCTACAGCCTTTATCTCGTCAACGAATGATGCTCGGAAATCCTGTACACGCGACGTGGCAATTAAGTCGAAATTCAGTTACAGGTATCATAACTGCGGAAAAATGGATCACGGTCGATCCGAATGCAGGAAGCCAAAGCAATATCAAGATAGATATCGGAAGAATGGAAAGGAGAAGGAGAAACGGGCAAATATTGCAGTGGACAAATTTAGTGAAGGCGGATTCTCAGCAGTAATAGGAAAGGAGCGAAGTGGAGATGGAATTAGATGGATTCTCGATTCTGTAGCCTTGGAACATTTAATAAACAATGAATGTCTTCTAGTAAACACTAGATTGCTGAAACAACCGGTAAAAATACGCATCGCTAAAGCAGGTATGTCACTAATAGTAAAAAAAGTTGGAGAAATTTCAGGAAAAATGATTGTAAATGGAAAACGAATTGACATTAGAGTTAGAGAAGTTCTCTACATTTCTGGACTAGAATTCAATTTGTTATCAGTACCAAAACTCGAGGTAAACGGCTTTAAGATAGTTTTCGAAGACCGAGAAGGACGAATACTGAAAAATAATCAACCAGTAGTGATAGCACGCAGAAACCATCAAATATACGAACTAGACATTTTTGAGCGATTAAATGTAACAAATATTGCGAGCACAGTGTTAAATGAAACAAAAATGTGACACGAGCGCTACGGTTATATCGGAATTAATAACTTAAAGCAGGTCGTTAATATGGTAGATGGAATAAATCCGGAAAAATTAAATTACGATCATCCTGGAATTTATTTTTTGTTGAGGGGAAGCTAATTAAGTTACCTCACAATCAAGAAAGAGTAAGGGCGAAATGCCTCCTACAACTAGTATACAGTGATCTCATTGGTTCGATTACACCGGAGTCACATGATGGCAAACGATACGTACTTACGTTCATCGATGATTTCACCCATTTTACGGTAGCTTACAAAATAAAAGTGAAATCTTTAAACATTTCCAGATCTACGAGCCAATGGCCACAGCCCATTTTGGTCAACGCATAAGTAGTTTAGCGATGTGGTTAGGTTCGGTGTGTGTGTCGGCGGTGACAGCGGTCGTCGCCTTCGGCCTCTCTGTCGCTGGTATCGCACGCTCTTATTCTAAGGTCGCCACTGGAGAGGTCCTCGGAGAGATACGATAGAAGTATGGTACTATATACAGTATATTTACACCATTGATATTTATAGTTTATGTTTGGCCCTGGTAAGGATCGATTCGAGATACGGTGGCCCTGAAAAGGGTTATTTGGTGATGTGCCTACGTCAGGCGTTCGCGGTATGTGAGGTGGCAGCAGGCGGCGTTTCCGCGAGCGGCAGGAACTTCCCTGACTGCTCTACGAGGTCGCACCGCTCCTGGTAGTCGGCTGTGGTGTCGCTGCGCCTCCGCTGTCCGTTGATGTTGGCCGGCCTACTCTGTCCGGCTGCTGCTGGGCGGTCTCCGCTGTCCGGTTGCTGCTGCTTGGTGGCGTCCGGCTGCTGAGTTACCCCTGGTGTCCAGTGGCTGCTGGGCGGTGTCCGGCTGCTGGATAGCCCCTGGTGACTGCTGGACGGCCTCCGCTGTCCGGTTGCTGCTGCCGGTGGCCTCCGCTGGCGTCCTCGGCGCTGGAGCGCTTCGGCTTTAATACCTGTTGGCACCTTCGCTGCACGTGTCGGCACACGATCCAGCTTGGTAGCCTAGTTAAGCCTTATGCTCAAGAGTGCAAGTGAGCTTGCTTCTGGTCGCTCCGGCGAGACTATTATTTCCCGCCGAGCGGATGTTAAGCGCGAGTTCTGACTATTTCGCGCCAGCCTCCTGGGGGCTGTGCCGCAGTACTCGTGTTTGGCGCGCGGGCCGCGCATAATTGGTTGCTGTTTGAGTGGCGTTCCTGCGCGGTATTAGGAACCGCCACAGGATCCCCCTTAGTAGTGGCGGAGTCGTTATGCAATATTGAAGCGTACTGAAGGCTTGCTTAGGCGTCTGCTCCTTGTTGTTGTTGGTACCTCGTTCGTTGGTGATCCTGAATCCTCCATGGTGTACGCCGGTTTTAGCCTATCTACCGTGTCGTTGATGTATGTTTGCCTCGTATCCGGACTTTGTACATCTTTTCGCCCCTTTAGAGTACCTTGTAAAGTCCATCATATGGCGCCTATAGTGTGCTCGTGGGTGCGTCATGGCGTATGAAGACTTTCGGCATTGTTTGTAGATCCTTACAAATGAAAGTGGCCTTATGTCCGTGGCGTCGTAGCTGATGTCTTAGTCTTTCCATTGTTTTCCTCAGTGTTTCTATATATCCGTAGTTGTCCTGTTCTGTTTGTTTGTTGCTGCAAGAACTGTCCTGATAGTCTTATCGTCTCTCCCAAGACTAGCTTTGCGGTTGTTGCATTCAGGTCTTCCCTCCAGGCGGCGCGTATTCCCAGAGAATTACTGGTAGCACCTCGGTCCACCTTTCTGTTTCATGACTCTTTACTGCTGCTTTGAGCTGTCGGTGAAATCTTTCCATTGACTTGCGGATGGTAAGCTGTTGTTCGGATATGTGCGGCTCCTGTCAGCTTCGTTATCTGGTTGAAAAGCCTTGCTTCAAACTGTCGTCCCTGATCTGTTGTTATCCTCAGGGGTGCTCCGAACTTCGCTATCCGGTTGGTAAAAACCTGCTTGGCTACGGTCTCTGCGGATATATCTGCAATTGGTATCGCTTCTGACCACCGTATGTGTCTGTCTACCATGGTGAGGCAATATCGATATCCGTCCGAGCTGGGTAGTGGTCCTACTATGTAGATGTAAATTTGCTCGAAACGGCTTGTTGGTCCCGCGAAGTTTTTTATTGACACCGAATTGTGTCTCGTGATTTCTTATTTTTGGCACTGGATGCAGGCGCATGCCCATTGTCTGCATTCTTTCTGTACATTCGACCGTATGTATCTTTCCGATACTAGTTTTGCGGTTGCTTTTGTTTCGGGGTGTGCCAAGCTGTGCAGCGCTTGATATGCCTGCCACCGGAAACTTTTTGTGATGAATGGTCTAGGTATTTGTGTATTCGGGTCATAGTACAGGTAGATTCTTGTCCCTGGGACTAATACCTTTTCCAACTTTAGGCTCTTCGGCTCTGCTAGCAGGTCTCTTAGCTCCTGATCGGTCTCATGTGCCCTAGCTAGTTCTTCGTGCTGAATGGCCTTGTGTATTTTCTCGACTCGTGATAACGTGTCCGCTACCACGTTTTCGCTTCCTGCTATGTGGCTCTCTGTCGTACGGGTTTAGAGATGCGCACGAGACGAGACAAGACGAGATTTTTGCAATCTCGATCTCGATCTCGCAAATATCTCGGTATATGTATCTCGATCTCGAATTTTCGAGAATCGCAATATTTAATTTCGATCTCGATCTCGAATCTCGTCGAGATCTCGTCGAGATTGGCGGAAAATAGTTTAAAAAATACAAAATTGTTAAAAATTTAACATAATTTTAAATTTTTTACAATTCTGTATTTTTTAAACTATTTTCCGTTAATCTCGACGAGATCTCAATGAGATGATTCGACATCGAAAATTATTAAAAATTTAACAAAACTTTGTTAAATTTGCAACAATTTTGTTTTTTAAGAGAAACAATACATACGCTGTTGTGGAAAAGACTGTATTTGTGAATATAAATGAATTTTTTGTATAGATATTGTAATTTTACAGGATTACAATAGTATGTACATACGTATAATGATTAGGTACTAGTACATACATATTTGTACTTTGCTCTGATTTTTTCAATTTTAAAAATAAAGCCTTAATAATATATTCTTATCTTAATCGTACTTTTACAATAATATAAATTGTAAGTTTTAAAAAAAACAAATAAATGTTTAAAACAATTCAATTTATATGTTTGACATGTACCACGAATTTAGACATATTAATGATCTGGCGGATTCAGCAGTTAGCTGGCTACGGTGCTTGCGTATGATTAATTCAGCTTTCGAAAACAATCGTTCCGTTGGAACGGACGTGGCTGGCGTTCTTAGGAAGTCTCGAGCCATTTTTGACATGGATACTCCTGTGAATTAGTTGACCACCATGCTAATATGTCAACATTCTTGTCTGCTCTTCTTGTATTATAATATTTCGTTAATTCATTTCTCCAATCTGAATTCTTAACAGATTTTTCATATATTGCACTTATATCAATGTTATCATCGTCATCATTATAATCATCAGGCGAGGAATTACGCAAATCATTATCTAGGGAATTTCCTAAAGGAATAAAATATATTTTCTTATATAAGTCTTCAAATTTTATAATAGTCTGATCTTTTATTTCTTTTCCCCAGGTTGTTGCGTTAAAACTTTCAATTTTGTATCTCGGATCTAGCACAAGACAAACGCAGTAAATCCAGTTGGATTTATGATAATGTTTAAGTAATTTTTCTCGGCCAGCTTGGTACGCATTGACCAATTTATCAGTATGGTTCAGAATTTGCATTTTATTCTCAATTTTATCTAAAAGCATGTTGAATGCTACTATAACGTACGATAAGGATACATAACTATCACTGCCAAGAACAACAGACACAGTTTTGAAATGTTTTAGAAATTTCTGAACTTCTGAGCACAAATACTATTCCTCTTCAGAGAGTAGATACATGTAAAATACGGTATTACTTTGACACAGACTAATCAGTGCAGGCTTCAACAATAACGCAACTTTGATCATATCATGTGTTGAATTCCAGCGTGTGCACACATCGATTTTTGGTGATAAAAACTTGGTATCACTCATAGTGTACGCACTTTTCAGCATATTTATACTTTGCTCGTATTCTTTCAATTTTAAAAAAAGAGCTCTAATTTTTTTAATGGGATTATTAAGAGTATCATTATGTATTGTGTGTATGTGTGTAGTCACATTATCTTCGTTTTTGGAACAATCAGAATCAGTTTCTTCCTGATCATCTAATTGTAGTTCACGCAGCATATCCTGAACTCCCAAGTTTAAAATATGCGCAAAGCATCGGAAATGACAATCTTCACAGTCGAAATCGATATTCTCATTTTGTAAAATTAATCGCAGCTCTCGAATAAATACGGTATTACTAGCAACATCCACGACGATACCTATGATCACATCTACTTGTTAGACAATTCTCACAAGATCGTTTCGATAATACCAAATAATCAATAGACTTTTTCAATAGAACATTTTTTTGATTGTCCATAAGTATTTTATTTGATAAAGTAAAAAACACATCAATGTATGTAAATTGTAAAATCGGGAATCCTTTAATAGTTAAAAGTTACAAATATAAATGAAATCAAATATCATTGCTTGCAACTGTACATGTTATTACCTTGAATCTTCGATTCAATATTAAAATTCTTCAAAGAATTGTAGAATAATGTTGCTATATTCTTGCCAGTATGGGCTCCATTGGATGGTACGAAATCTAGAACTATGGACTGCAGTTTCCAGTTAGCATCCACAAAATGTGCAGTAATACCATAATAGGATTTCCCAGTAATAGATGTCCAATCATCGATCGTGAAGGAAATTTTGGATTCATTATTTTTCAATATATTGATTACTGTATCCTTCTTTTTTTCAAATATTTCCAATACTTTCCTTTTCAAAGTATCGCGTTTGGGATACTTAGGAGTAGGATTTAATATGGTAAAAAAAGATTGTGTAGCAGTCATCAAAAAAATTAAACGGCAAATACTTCATTGCCAACTATTGTACAATTTTTTCTGTGTAGTTAATATTGCTACACGAAGCTTGAACCTGAAATTAAAAACAGATATTATTTATTAATGTTATATAACAAACATATTTATTGTTATTTAACAAAAATATTTTTTAGCAAAGTTAACATCATATATTTAAAAAATCTAATAGCAAATTTAGTTGGACGCACTCAGTGCACACTGGTTTGTATTAAAGTCTTTGAACACAAATTGATATAAAGATGCATTTAATATAAAAATGTTAAAGTGTGAAATTTTCAATACAATTTATTGTACTATTAAATAAAATATATATACTGTTACGTCCTGAGCACGAGACTTTCGCGGTCACATAGACGCGGCATAACTCGGGGGGAACGTGAACGCGGAGCGGGACGCGCGGGGCGAAACTTTGGCTTCTACGCGGTGTTTTGACGCGTTTTTCAGTGTTGGGAAACGGCAGCTGTCACCAGTGCTCAGAAGCGAGCACGAAATTCGGAGGTATTGTAATCAATTATGAGAAATTTAAATGATTATCTCTCCGTGCTCCTCCGACAAAATAATATGGAGAGTTTAGAGGATGCGTCAGTTGGCTTCATCTCGCATGTCTCTCTATCTACGCTCTCCGATAGGTAGGGAAGAACAGGAAGGGTGCAAGAAAAAATACAACTGAGTACGGATTTATGATTTTAATTCGAATGTTGCACGGCGTTATGGTTGTAACTGTGGGGCGCGATGTCACTAGAGTGGGCCTTGTTGGCTTCCGGGCCGGGACCACGTCTGGTGGAGATCGCGGTCTCGGTGGCGGTGGACGCGTAGGCTCCCGTGGAGGCAGCGGCACCGCGGAGGAGCGGAACGGTTCCCTTGCTTCCGGTGGTCGTCAGCGGAACGGTCTCCGGCCCAGTACTTGGCAAGGTCGAACTCCCCGGACGCATGAAGTGCCTTTTTAAGGGCGCGAAGATGCACCCGCCACCCTCCCCTCTTGCTTCTTGTTCGTTTTCTCTTTGGCATCTATATACCCAAGAGAAAGAGATGAAGAATGAGTGCGTGGTGGTGAGGAGTGGAATCCTCGACGCCGGTTAAAGCGCTCGTCGAAGCTTCCACGAGGAATATACTTGGATGACAACGCTCCCGCTGAAGCGCGGTCGTCCAAGGGGATAGAGGATAGTCTTCCACGCCTGGGGAGGCGCACGGTAAAGGCCGGAGTAGGGCAGGCGAAGAGGATGTCCCCTACCCTTGATCGTAAGCGCCGTGAGGGGGTCCTCGGGCAAAAGGAAGCAGCCACGCTCAATCTAAGCGCTCCAGGTATCTTACCTCGGCTGTATTTGGAAGGAAGAGTAAGGTGGTTTGCTGTAAATCGTCTCGCTTTATATATATTTTGTATCGTGACCCCTCGCGGTAAAGGGGTGTTTTTCGCACACATGTTGTTGTGAAATTCTCTCGAATGTTCTAATTCTTCTATTGCGATTTATTTAATTACTGTGTGTTTTTCGTTCTTTCGGTTGTTCTTATTTTTAGCGGGGTTCGCAATATTCATAGGAGTGCTCTTGGTTGACGCATGATGCACTCGGTCGCGGCGTAGCTAGTGTGCATTCCTTTGCGCGTTTTTTCATTTCGCTTTTCCACGTATCTTTGGTTCCTTCTTCTGAAGCGTTCGTGAGTCTCCTTTGTTTGTTAAGGCTTTCATTTCGTTATCCGTGCCCTTATTTAATTCGCGATAGCTATTTTTTGCTTTTTGAGGCCTTCGCGATCGATGCGCGCGTTTCGCGTTGCATCGCTATGCATTTTGCAAGTGATTACGCGTTTTTACTTGTTCTTGGTGGATCGGCGCTATTTCCTCGCGATTATTTAGTTGCTATTTATGATGTTCGTTGTTTCCCGTCTTTTGGCGGTGCTATCTACGTGCTCTAGCGCGTTTTTCTATTAATTTTCCTATTTTATAAGTCGCGCAGGCGCTGTGCGCGCAGCGTTCGTTGGCAACGGCTGCGGTAGCATGTCCTATAGGCTCTCGCGGCACGTATTGTATCGTTCGCCATACTCCGTGCTCGCGCTCGCTTGGTAAACGGACGGGACGCTATATTATAAGCGCACCGGACGTTACAATACAAATTAAAATGAATTAATATCTGCTCAAATAAATTTCAAAAATAAAAAAATAATAAATCTCCCAGGTTATAATATAATTGAGCTATACTGGTTGTTATATATATATATATATATAGATTTATTATAATCAATAACACTAATATATGGAACGTTTCGACTTCACAGAGTCCTCATCAGCCATAAATAACCCCATTGGGGCTGATGAGGACTCTGTGAAGTCGAAACGTTCCGGATTAGTTTATTGATTATAATAAATCCATATATATATAACAATCAGTATAGCTCAATGTATTATGACCTGGGAGGTTTATTACTTTTTTATTTTAAAAATATATCTGTTATAAAATAAATATATTTTATAATTCGAAATATTCGCACATATCATTTTTACACTCAGATTAAATAAGCGTACAGTGGCTTTAATATGTACTTTGTGCGCACTAATGCGTCCAACGAATCGCTATTACAATAGTTATATTATTCTCATGTGTATCACTCACTTTATCAAATCATGCATGTTAATTTGGAGAGCAATTTCCTTAATATGTTCTAAGATATTTTAATTATTTGTATATACAGCACCTCATGTGTATAATATACATTTATTCATATTTTACTAAAATTACCTTCGTTTGAAAATTTAAAAGTTGCTGATGTTTTGAAGTGAGTTCATATAATTGACGAAATTCTTTCCCATGAGTATTTTTTTAATGTCTTTTTAATCCCGTTGTGTTGGAATCCTTCATTTTGATATTTTTTTATTTTTTGCTGTTTACATAACTTGCATGTGCCAAACTTATTTTTTTTATCATCTCTGTCCATATTAAAAAACAGTGACAGTTTTGTTCTCGATTTTTGTGATATAGATGAAGAGGGTGCAGAAAGCTTTCCTTCATTATCATTGTCAGAAGTATCAGAATATTCAGAATCTGAAAAATTAATTTGATAAATTATATATATATGATTATAACTTACCGCTATATTTAATTATATATGTACATATAAGTTGACAATTGTCTACATATTTTTGTAAAAATGTACAGGTTCCATTTTAAGTGAAAAAACTGATAGCCATATATACTGATGTTCCTATATGCCATATCGGATGTCTACAATGGGTGCTTTCCATTTGATGACACAAATCGACACAAGCATCATTCTATCCTTATTGACATTCAAAGAATGACAAAGATAGAACGACCCTTGTGTCGATTTGTGTCGACTTGTGTCATCAAATGGAAAGCACCTAGTAGTCGGTAGTCTTACTTAGTCTTAATCGGTGAATTGGCCAATCAGCGTTCGTCGTACAAGTTGGCTAGTGGTTAACTTCAACGATAAGATTTAGGACTACTGAGGCCCAGTTTCACAACTCACAGTTAACTCTTAACCGAGGTTCAACTTATTTCTCATCTTTTTCCAATTCTAGAATTGAAAAGAGGTAATGAATAAATTGAACCTCGGTTAAGAGTTAATCATCAGTTGTGAAACTG
>NW_017295939.1:43736-51252 GCF_001594075.2 Trachymyrmex cornetzi | reverse complement strand
CCCCCCCCCCCCCAATATAATTTCAGTTATTTTAAGAGGTGTACAAAATTTTTAATATGTAAATAACTTTTATATTTATTTTTTTCTTCTAAAATGTATATTATTCTCTCTCTCTCTTCCCCCCCTCTCTCTCTCATAGAGACGTTATCCTGTGATAACTAATGAAATACTCTATACATACAATTAAACGTTTTTTTTTTATGTACGTGCGGCACGCGCGCGCGCGTGTGTGTGTGATGATTTTGTAACAATTTTTACACTGATGGTAGGCAATACAATAAAATTTACAATGGGTACTTTCCATTTGATGACACAAGTCGACATAAGCGTCGTTCTATCCTTGTTGATATTCAGAGAGTAACAAAGGTAGAACGACACTTGTGTCGACTTGTGTCATCAAATGGAAAGCACCCAGAGAGAAGAGAGGTACCGATAGAGGCTGCGTTCCGAAATTCATTACCAATACTACCAATACAAAAAATCTATAGTGCATATAATTACCAACGGGCGAAATGTGTTTCAAAATTCACTGCCAACACTGAAAATCTATAGTTTACGTTACGTGTATATAGGCCTGTTTTTTTTTACTGAACTTTTGCACCAATTCATCTTTCGTCCTTTTCTCTTTAGGAGGAAAGAAGAGGAAAGAAGATGAACTGGTGCAAAAGTTCAGCCAAAAAGAACAAGCCTTATGTTACGTGTATACCATATATTTTCAGCACTGACTGTGAATTTTGGAACACAGCCATAGTATCTCGTCGTAACATAAAGCCGTAATCACACTAACGATTGGCGATTGTGATTGACGATTACTTTTCAACCAATCGGAGCAAAGAAATCGGTGACTTTCAGGCTTTGCTCTGATTGGTTGAAAAGTAATCCTCAATCGTCAATCACAATCGCCAATCACTAGTGTAATTACGGCTTAACGTACGTTATAGAGTTTTAGTACTGGCAGTGAAAATATTGGAACGTAGTCAGACTAGAATAAAACATGCGATTTTTGGGACTGAAGACCATCCCGCAGGTTCCTTTATACCTATTATCTACATCGTGTCTACACATACAATATATCCGAATCTGTTATTGCCCATAAATCTGTACTTTATTCCTCTCCTCGCACTGTCTGAACTAGTGCAAATAAATTGAAACGAAACAAATATATGTTTGATTCACTTCAACTTATTGCATCGTGTGCACCAATTCAGACAGTGCATGAATAAAGAGCAGACTTCATTATTTGTAAAGGAGTTACATGATCTATTAGTATATATATATATATATATATATAGAAGACTGTAGCAGTAACACGAGCACCGTCCGCGCTATATAACTATTATTTTAATATCTCTCAATGAAATAATAAAATATTTTGTCGGAATCTCGGCGAGATCTCGACGAGAATTTTAAATAATCTCGATCTCGTTATGCTAGATCTCGGATATTGCAAGTATCGATCTCGAATATTGCAAGTGATCTCGATCTCGAATCTCGCCTTGAAATCGAGACGAGATCGAGACGAGATCGAGATTTTTCTCGTCTCGTGCGCATCTCTATACTACGGGTTGTACTTTTTTGCGACTTGCTCAATTTCTTGCTTAGGAAGGTCAGTGGTTGCCAGTGACTTTCGTTTTTCTGCTGTAGCACTGCTCCGATGGCCGTGTCGGAAGCATCCGTTATCAGCCGTAGTTCGGCTGTTATTTTTGGGTTGACCAACAAGGTGGCGCGTACCAGGCTTTTCTTGCTATTGTGGAAGGCTTTTTCTCGTTCTGGAGTCCATTGAACTGGCTTTTTTCCTTTTACCCGGGAGTGCGTCGATCAGTGTGGCCTGTGTTTGCGTGGCTTCGGGTATGAATCTGCTATAGATATTTATCATCCACAGGAATTGTAATTATTTGACCGTTGATTTCGGAAAGTTGCGGATGGTTTCCACTTTGTCCTTGGGTGGCCTGGTGCCCTCGTTTGACACCTCATACCCGAGGAATCTGATTTTCCTTGCATCATATTTTTGCATGTACATATATAGGATATAGATAATTCACTGGGAACTGATTTATCCAAATGACTAAGTTACACACTGCGATATTTTTAAGTTTAGTTACAATTCTTTTAATTTGTTATTCTAATCAAGCCTATGCGAACATTGATATACTTGTGGCTTGGCTGTGTTTGTGATGTTGTCAGTGTTGGTGAGAAATAGACACATATATGTTATTGACACATAACATATATGTGTCTATTTGAATTGATCGAGTTCCAATTGTTTGATTAATTTCGTTCTTAACATGTTGGACTACAGTCTTCTGGAAGACTTAGATTTATCGAATTATTTTTTCTAATTAAATTTGAGATTTGTACTGTGAAGCCGGGAGCAAAATCCCTTCATGGCCCGACCTCGTAGAAATTAAGGAATCAATTAAAAAAATAAAATATGATTTAAAAATTAATTTTGTGATTTAAAGATTAATTTTGTGAATTATTTTATGTTGAATCATTATTTGAAAATTGCTACGAGAAGGGCGATGCGTCCGAATAAATTGTTACGAGTCTACATAAAAATAAATACATATATACATACAGTTATAGGTATAGATAACCGCAAAGAAATACATATATCAGCGGAGAGTCTAGTATAGGCGAGCGCTGCCATCATTATACGTTGATATAATTACCCCGTGAGAGAGAGAGAGAGAGAGAGAGAGAGAGAGAGAGAGAGAGAGAGATCAGTAAATTTATTTTATTAACAAATCCAGATATTTGTTGTTTTGATTAGCGCGCTAGAATTAGATAATAAAATTACATTCATTTTAGTTTGGAGAGCTAGCGCCGCGCTTAACGCTATAATAAGCCGCATAAAGCAATGTTATGGAGAAAACCCTAGAAATCGGAGCGGCGGACACGCTTAGGGGAATTTAGGAGTAAAATATTGATGGAAAACTGTGTTTCCCAAAACCGCGAAGGAAAATCGCGAAACCGGAAACGTAGGGTCTCTAATTAAACGCAACAGAGGAACGTGACGTTTCGTAAATTTGTTTATTATACCGGGTGTCTCAGAAACACAGCCGGCGGAACGATAATGAAGTAGTAGATGCGCGGTAAGAATGTTATCGCGGGCTATGGGTGGAGCTAGACGAGAAGGTAAGGGAACGAAGTTGGTCATATACAGGGTGTCCCAGTAACGCACTCGTCGGGATTATAATAAAGGGCCAAACGGGTTGTATAGGCTTTGTCGTTTCGAGAAAGCGAGAACAAACGGAACGCGATAATAATAACGCCAAGTTACTGACCGGATGACAAAAAAAACCGGATCTCTTACATTTAAAATTCGAAATGAGGGAAACGGCAAACGTCAAGTGGAATAAGATGGAAAGCCATAAGAAAAGACGTTTCGCATAATCACCCATTATAACGGATGTCCGAGAAACTCAGCTTCCATTGGCGAAATGAGGAATTCGGAAAATCGGAAAACATCAAGCGTTTCAGGATCGAAAGTAAAGAAAATTAGCGTTGGCGAGAGATTTATAATATACCGGGTGTCGGTGAAGCACGGTTTGAAATTAATTTAAGTAACCAGTATGTGCAATGCGTGCGATATAATAGTTATTTGCTAGACTGACGAATGCGAGCGGAAACTATACTTACCTGGAGGCCGAAGCGCCGAAGGGATCTTATCAATGTTAACCGCCGTCTATATAATGTACCTGAAACGAAAAGGAGATTAATGTAATTAAGTTAAGTTTGCATACTTACCTGGAAATCTTGGGGCCAAAGGGCGTTTACCGTCGATGACTGTTGTTCACGCGAGGTACCTGAAATAAAAGGAAATACATGTAATTGAATCAAATTTATCATGCATGCGAAATAATATAATTAGATACGAAGAATAGCCAGAGCGAGCTAAGCGAACGCGGAGGCGCAGCACGCGAGCGAGGCGCTGAGATCGGAGATCGTAGAGGGGATGGCGCAGAGTAGATAAGTGCGTGCGAAGCCAGAAGCGGGGAGTGAAATCTTAACCACCCACTCGCGTAGAGCAGTAAGTTAGAATACTCACTTGCGTGGAGCAGCTAGTCTTAAAACTCGATTGCTTAACAAAGTGGGAAACTCACTCGAACGTGTTCAATTTTATACAATGTATTAAAGTGAATAAATATATTGCAGTGTTTTGTAATTTGGAAATTATCAATTACAATAACCCATCCTTATGCGATCCCAGCCGAACGCGGCAGAGGATTAACTTTTTCCTTTGGAGGTTAAAAGGAGTGGCGACCGAATAGAGGACGAAAGATTGGACCGAATAACATGCAAGGAAGCATTATTCGGCTACAACTGTAACCGTACTCGCGAGCAACGGCACAACTTCGTCGCGTGTTCTTCGTACTCCTCTTACGCAAAAGTATCTCCTTTCTCTCGGTAACTGAATTTTGCGACAGCCAGGCGGTTTTTCGGCCAAGATTGTAATTCTTATTACTAAGTTGGGCGCCAGGCCCTCGATACTCTCCGAACGACTCTAATTTACTTCAACTCGGCAATAAGTGTTCTTCCCCTTACTCTGACTCTCGAAACGCGACAGCTAATTACTTCCAAGGCTCGGGAGGATGGCACGTGGCTCGCCATTCCGCGACTCTACACGGCGGCCATTACGCCGATCTCTCGTTACGATGCGAGCTGGCTTACGTGCGATCCACCCGGCGAAGTACCCCGGTCGGCAGCTTTACAAGCGCAGCGCTCGTCTCACCCTCGTCGTCTCCTTCACGTCACGTCCTCTCGATACGCTTTCGTCCTCTCGGTCTCGGGTTTCTCGGCTGCAAACTCGCACTTCCCTCACAAGTCTCACGGCTCGCTCGTCCACAGAAAGAGTGAGGCCCGGGAGCTCTCGGCGGATTCTCGCAGGCTGCTTAGCTTCCCCCCTTCCTTCGGGGGGAGGTAGTCACGCTGATTGGCTTCCGCGTGTCACGGTATTCGCGCATGCAGTGCAGGCCCGCGCGGCCTTGGGTCCGAGCTCGTACGAGCGCGCAATAGATGTTCCTGTCAAGGGTGGCGTCTCTGCTCACGGCCCCCGCACTTCCTGGCCTGGCGGAGGAGATCGGGATGGATTACTCTCTCGCTCCCCGTCGGGGCCCTATGCTCCCGACGGATGTCCGTCCGGCCCCTCAAGGGTGGCCGGGAATTCTGGCCTCCTACGGTGCTCTGCAAAGGGTGCATGGTGAAAGTATGGTTCCTTTCGTATGCGACAGCGGTTATGAGCAATGATATAAAATAATACCTGCTTGTCTGGGCTCCCGGATGTGCGTCCTTCTCTCTTAGCTTCTTCGGCCTTCCTTCCAATCCTGTCCTTCTCCTGTCTTCCTTTCAAGGGTGGCGGGCGAGACGGTATGATGATACAATGAAATTTCGCAGCAGCTGCCGAGCGTGATTCTTGGCGCGTCTACGCTTTCTGGTACGCTTTATCATTACGCAAAGGAAATGAGGAAATACAAAAGAGGAAAATCTGCCATGTAAAATAAATGACATGAGTTTTAACGCACGTTCGTAGGTACGCTTGCACGCGCGCTCGCGTGCGCACTCGCCCGCGCGCTCGCCCTTCGAGCCGGTAGGAAGCGCGAGTCCGCCGTCGACAATTCCGCACAGTGACGGACAGAATGTCACATCACAGTACATAATTGACAAAATTCGCAGTTTTTTTTAATAGTTGAGTAACTCTATCTCTTCTTAATGAGCAATTAATATATCTTTTCATCACAAATATTTCTATAAATTAGAATTATTTAATATTTAATATTTAATTTTTACTTATTAATTTTGAAGAATTTAGATATATTTTTTTATTATTATAACATTTAGACTCATGACAAAAGCAATGGATTAATCAGTCCTTTGAAGAACAGCATGATCACATTAAAGCGTTTCACGAAGCCAGGGTACAATGAAGTCGACACATTAGCGTCCGTATTATGATGTAATTACCAAAAAATTGTTATGTGTTAAGGTTATAATGGAGAACAGAAGGACATATAAGCGATCTGAAGATGACTCGAATTGAGAGTCGAAACATGTAATCTTTTTTTAATGAACACTCATGTATATTTATTTATTATTTCTAATGGTTAAGATCATTTTATAATATTTATTAATTAAATTGACTCTTATTAGCCCTTGACTTATATTGTAATTTTTAATTTGAATTTGAAAGAGTCCTTTGTCATATATATTCACTGGGAATTATTTAGGCAAAAAATCTATCTTTGACTTTCATAGGCCCGAATATGCTTATACTTAGTATTTTAATTTCCTGTCGATCCGAATAAAATCTTAGTATTGTTTATACACGCTGCCTGCAAGAAGCGTTATTGTTCTTACAAATACTGATTATTGCGAAGAATGTTACTAAGGCTTCGGTGGTCTAATGGCTTAGGAAGCTCGTACGGAATACAAGAGATCCGGGTTTAAGTCCCGGCCGAGGTAATATTTTTTGCAATAAATTTATTTAAGATTTTCTGCACATCGTCAATTTAATTTAACTTGTGATATTATTCGACACAGACTTCGACTGATACAACTGCGTTACAAATTCAGCGTATCGTAATAAGCCAACGGCTATTATACATGCCACCTGCCTTAAATGACAACGCAACCACTTTAAATGTACTTAAATTAGAGAGATAAAGTGGAAAACATACACACACATTGATAAAAATGCTGTGACGTGACATTTTTGTCCCGTTCCGTCACGGTGCAGACTCGCCGGCGGCGGACTCGCGCTTCTTACCGGCTCGGAGGACGAGCGCGCACGCGAGCGTGCGTGTAAGCGCAGCTGCGAACGTGCGTCAAAATCGTGTCACCTATTTCGTTCTACACAGGGAGTGTAAAAATGGCCAAAGTTGGCCCTGAATGGACACCTTTAAAACCTATGCAGTTGTCATTTTGGAAGTTCGTACATTCATGAAAAAATGATTATTTATCCAGGAAAGCTTGGGAAACCTTCCAAAAATAAAAAATAGGTCGTTTAAACGCTTTGCACAGAAATTTATTTTGTTTCTAATAAATAGACTGCGGAACTTCATGCAAAATACTTAATTGTTAACTGAATGTTTTGTATAAAATGCATATTTTGCAATTTTATAAATTTACAGATGGCAATCTCAATCATTTTACTTCACCTTTTAATAGCTCTTTAACGAACAACGATTGACTGCTAAAACTGTCCGATAGTTAATATTCAGTTAAGTATTTTGCATAAAGTTCCGCAGTCTACTAATAAATGATGGATTTCAAAATTAATGGTTTGTTTATATATAACACAAGTTGGATCATGAAATATTTTAAGAATACCAGGAAGATATACATATATATATATACAGGGTGACCCATTTTAACTTAGACAGCCAAATAACTCGAAACATCGCGATTAAATAAAAAAAATGTTTAAAACAAAAATTGTTGGATATGAAGGGGCTGATTGAACTATGACCTTGATAATGACCTTGTCCTTCATTTTCAAGATCATTTGAAGGTCAAG
>NW_017295939.1:42189-43592 GCF_001594075.2 Trachymyrmex cornetzi | reverse complement strand
TTATTTTCATTTTTACATAAAAATGAATTTTCAGTGCAAAAATGAAAATAAGAGAAACAATCTCCAATGACCTTGATCTTAACGAATGTTATCTAGGATATGATCCTGAACAACATTCAAGAGGTTTTAGCCATCGGTCAGATACCTTGCGTAATGCTAATGTCGGCGGCGGTACTGTAACATTCGAGCCTTATAACTCGAGAAGTACATAATGAAAAAATATTTTATTATAGTGTTTTGGAAAGCACTCGAGATGAGCTATAAGAATATTTAACAAAAAATGGGGCTTCCCATTTTAAAAAATGACCTTGACCTTCAAATGACCTTGAAAATGAAGGTCAAGGTCATTGTCAAGGTCATAGTTCAATCAGCCCCTTCATATCCAACAATTTTTGTTTTAAACATTTTTTTATTTAATCGCGATGTTTCGAGTTATTTGGCTGTCCAAGTTAAAATAGGTCACCCTGTCTATATACAGGGTGTCCCATTTTAAATTACGCACGTGAATATCTCGTCAGGGGAGCCATCAATCCAAAAATAACCCTTACAAAAGTTGTTGTGTTCGGAGGGGGACATCGGATGATGACCTTCAATTTCACCTTCACCTTCAAGGTCATTTGAAGGTCAAATCGAATTTTTAAAATAGAAACGCCTATTTTTGACCCCAGATTCGGAAAAAGCGCAAAATTTTACGTTTAAATGGGTACTTGAGGCTCTCCTTTGAAATGACCTTCAGAGGTTATTTCAAAGACAAAATATTTGATATTACGCACCTGAATATCTCGTCAGGAGAGCCACCAATCAGAAAATAACCCTTATAAATGTTGTTGGGTTCGGAGGGGGACATCAGATGGTGACCTTCAACTTAACCTCGACCTTCAAGGTCATTTGAAGGTCAAATCGAATTTTTTAAAATAGAAACTGTTACGTCCTGAGCGCGAGTTTCCGGCGGTCTCGAGACGCGACACGAGTTTGCGGGAGCGCGAGCGCGGAGCGGGGCGCGCGGGGCGAAGCTTTGGCTTCAACGCAGTGTTTAGACGCGTATTTCTGTTGTTTATTATGGGCAACTGTCACCAGTGCTCGGAATTGAGCACAAAATTCAGAGATAATGTATATGATTCTACGAAGTTACTCGAGTTTAACGTGATTAGCCTTCCAGGTCCTTCTAATAAAATAAAATGGAGAGTTTAGAGGAAGCGTCAGTTAGGCTTCATTTCGCTATCTCTCTATCTACACTCTCCGGCGTGATGAGAAGGATTTGGAAGGATATGGAGAAGGCTTTTAATAATAATAGAAATATTTTTAGACTATATGATTTTTATGTTTATTGTACCGGCGTGTTAGTGACCACGCGAGGCTTGTTGGTAATAATTGCGGGCCTCGTAGGCTTGCGCACGGGCGCG
>NW_017295939.1:38767-41978 GCF_001594075.2 Trachymyrmex cornetzi | reverse complement strand
ACGCCGAGAAGGCGCTCGTTTGGAGTTTCCGCAAGGAGATGATCTCGGCGTCGCCTTGGTTTGCGCTGCTGAGATCAGGCGAGGAGTTAGCCCGTCAGACGCCGTGGTTGGCGCACGATCGGGGCTGGAATTTTGTAGGATTTAACGGATGATCCGGAGCGCTAGTAAAAGCGCTAGTAGTCCTTACCGTCTTGGTTGCCAGGAAGGAATAAGGCGAATTGTCTGTAAATTGTCTCGCTTTATATATGTTTTGTTTTGTGACTCCTCGCAGTAAGGAGGTGTTTTCGCACACGTGTAGTTGCGAAATTCTCTCGAATATTCTAATGTTTCTATCGCGATTTATTTGATTCCTGTGTGTCTTTTTGCCTTTTTGGTCGTTCCTATGTTTAGCAGGGTTCGCAATATTCTTAGGGGTGCGCTTGGTTGGCGCGTGATGCACTCGGTTGCGGCGTAGCTAGCGTGCATCCTTTGCGCGTTTTTTCACGCTGCTTTTCCGCGTATCTTCAGTTCTTTCTTCTGAAGCGCTCGCGAGTCTCCCTTGTTTATTTAAGGCTTTTATTTCCTTATTCGTGCCCTTATTCAAATGGCAATAGTTTTTATTTGCTTCCTGAGCCCTTTGTGTTCGATGCGCGTGTTTCGTGTTGCATCGTTATGCATTTTATAAGTAATTGCGCGTTTTTATTTGTTCTTGATGGATCGGCGCATTTTCCTCGTGATTATTTGATTGTTAATTATGATGTTCGTTATTCCTTGTCTTTTGGCGGTGTTATCTATGTGCTCTCATGCATTTTTCTATTAGTTTTTCCTATTATATCGGTCGCGCAGGCGCTGTGCGCGCGGCGTTCGATCACGACGGTTTCAGTAGCTTATCCTATAGTTCTACGCGCTTGTAGTTGGCACGTATTGTATTATTTGCTATGCTCCGTGCTCGCGTTCGCTTGGTAAACGGCCGGGGTGCTATAATGTAGCGCGCCGGACGTTACAAAACTTTAAAGTTATGTTAAAAGTCGAAATGACCTATCGAAATAAAATTGTTCGTACCAGAACCTGCGTTCAGTCATCGACATAATACATACATCGATGTCCAGGGCTCACGGCGACGTAGCAGGATGGATTTTAGGGCCCTATTTTGGTCCAGCCGATGAAGGCAAGACCGCGACAAACCCGATCAATGATGGCAAGATTTATTATCCGGCCAATTAAGGCAAGACCATAGAGAAACCAGCCAATTAAGGCAAGAATCATTGTCCGGCCAATTAAGGAAAGACTGTAAAGAAGACGGCCGATTAAGGCAAAATTTTTAGGTTTTTTTAGGCTTTACCTTATTACATTTTCAAATATTCCACCATTATTATCAATACAAAGCTAGACTCTCCGTTCGAAGTTAGTGCCGTTGCCCAAAGCATGTTCCTGCGTATATTCCTGCAGATGTTTGTGATTTGCTGGATCATATTTTCCCTGGTTGTGGGTGGATATAAATATGCCATATTTTTAATATAACCCCATAGAAAAAAGTCAGGACTTGTCAGATCTGGAGATCTAGGGCACCATTCGACAACCTGACTACCAATTCCTATCCACCTTTGTGGAAATTCACGGTTCAGAAAATCTCTAACAATATTGCTTCTGTGAGACCTTGCACCATGCTGTTGCAACCACATTCGTTGCCTCGTTTGCAGATCAACTTCTTCTAACAAAATTGGCAGTTCATTCGTCAATAAATGCAAATATCTGGCTGACTTAACATTTCCATTAAAAAAATATGGCCCAATCAAAAATCCATTCACAATTCCACACTATACAATAAGACTCCAGCGATTTTGATGGTCGATCATACGAGACCAGTGTGGATCTTCTGCAGACCAATAATGACAATTAGGTCGGTTTAGCTATCCTGTGTTGTGAAATGTAGCTTCATCGGAGAACATAACGTATCTAAAGAAATCTGGGTCACGACATAACATTGCTTGAGCCCAATTACAAAATTCTAATCTTCGCTGAAAGTCACGAGCAGTCAATTCTTAGGTTAAAGTAATATGGTAAGGGTGGAATCTATGGAGCTATAAAATTCTTTGAGCCATTGATCTTGGGATTCCTAATTCAGCCTCAATTTCTCGAAGCGTAATATGCGGGTTAATAGCAACCATAGCCAACACGGAAAGAAATCGTGGATCGTCCCGTTCAATTACCATAATACGACGACGTCGCCTTACAATATGTTCCTGTCTCTCGCGCCTTTCGATGAATGCAATCGCTCTGTCATTTGGGTGATGATCTCTGCCCGGGAAGCGCTCACGATACAATCGTGCTCCCGCTCGGTAATTACCACGACACTCGCCAAGGATCATGAGAATATCAACAATCTCATTTCGTGTGTAGACTGGAATATTTAGTAGAAAAAAATGAACGTTTCTTTCAACAAGAAAAAAAGCGCAGCCCGTATTTACATACTAGCACTTGAAGATTTACAATTTAAGATATGTATCCCATTACAACAATTTATCATGAAATACACGATGATAGTACTAAACATCGATAAAGAAAACAATTTTAACGCAACCGCACAGCACAAAGAACCACAGTTTTGTAATGAGAACAGGCTCCGGCACGTTCTCCACAATTACATTAATTTTTTTATGCTAATAACGTTTAGGAAAAAAAATTGTCTTCAAAAACGCACGGTAATAAGGTTTGAACAACTGTACCCTCTAACTAATTCCGTGCTACTAAAAAAAAACAAATGTGAAACTTTAATTTTGTTCACAGGTGTGTTCCCCGACAAGATGTATTCAAGTACGTAATTTCAAATATTTTATCCTTGAAATAACTTCTGAAGGTCATTCCAAAGATGAGCCTCAAGTACCCATTTAAACGTAAAATTTTATGCTCTTTCCGAATCCGGAGTCAAAAATAGGGGTTTCTATTTTAAAAATTCGATTTGACCTTCAAATGATCTTGAAGATGAAGGTTAAGGTGAAATTGAAGGTCACCATCCGATGTCCCCCTCCGAACCCAACAACTTTTGTAAGGGTTATTTTCGGATTAGTGGCTCCCCTGACGAGATATTCACGTGCGTAATTTAAAATGGGACACCCTGTATATGTATATACAGGTGATTCGTAATTCGCGCATTCGGAGTTGTTGCCGGCGGCGGGAGCCCTCGATCGGGTTCCCCCGTGAACGGCAGTAAAGACAATTTATTTGCGCCGGG
>NW_017295939.1:32953-38559 GCF_001594075.2 Trachymyrmex cornetzi | reverse complement strand
GTCGACATTGCTCGAAAGTCGAATCAACAACGATTCGAAACGAAGAGGTTTCTCGAGCAATATCGACGACCGCACGAATTGACGCTCCAATTCTGAACAGGAGTACAGGATATGATACTCTGTGCTAAAACAAACAACTTTTTCCTTTAGCAAAATTACGTCCAACGAATAGTTTTTGCAACAGAGCTTGTCGAAGTTAACGAATAAGCGCTCGGATCCATGTAGCGCTCAGGGCCGGCGCGGGCACCTCACTTGCGTGTACCAGTTCGTGTATTCTAGTATTCATAAATGATGTATTTTAAGACGCTTATACGGCTCTGTTATAATTGGTTTGTGACATCTTAAGATTGTACTTAAGATATCTTATCTTAATTAATAAAAAAACTATGAACAATATCGGCATTTGACCTTTTTCCACATTGTGTTGCATAAATAATGAAAATTTAATAAAATAAATACTGCCTTTATTTCTTACGTAATACATGAATAAAAAATTGTCTGCTTGCATAAAAATAATCTGAAAATAATGACAAACGTAAATAATAATATCCTTTCCAAGCGTTCTTCTATTTCAAATATTGTACAATTACGTGATTATAGTTAAATAGTATCGTTAAACTTAAAGAATAAACTTGAATTTCCTGATCAAGCGAGTATATTTGTAACGGCGATTAAAAATAAAGTAAAATCGTTCGGCTAAAACTACAATAATAAAGATCCTGTTGTTTTCTCGCACTAACCATCGACAAAATTCGAGACGACGTTCAGCGTCATCTTCTCGAAGATGTTGCACCTTCGAAAAATGGTATGGGTGCATATCTTCACTTTTTAAAACGCGCTGGATTGTCATGGAATATTTATTTTGTTGGAAATGGAACGAATGCTTCTTCCCGAGTTTTCTTGAAATTGTTGTATAATTTCGTCTCTATGAATCATTCTCATATTTGGTCCCCGTCCAGCATTTAGACGGTTGATGATTATGCTGCCTGTTTCACGTAATTTGATGTCTACTCTTCTAATGACGTTTACGTCTGGATGCCTTCTATGTAGATAAATTTCAGCATATCGTCTAGCAGCAACACCCGCTTTGTAGAAAGTCGATCGAAGAAAAGTCATGTAGATGGCGCGCAAGAGGACGTCCGCGCCTTTTCCTTTCTATATAGTTTATGATCGATTGTATTGTTTTTTGATCCTTTTTTGAACCGAGAGACCGCATCGGTTATACTAACGTATTTGTTTTTTTCCGCTTAACAAATAAAGTGCAGTCCATTATAACACATAATTCTTGAGATCAATAGAACTCGAACCCTACTTCTCCTCTCTCCTCGTACCTGCTAACATCGTTTTCAACATTTCTGGCGACCGACGACACGACATTGAGGTTAGGAGATAGTTTTTGTGAATTAGAGGAATGGAGAAGTTAAAGAAAACGCGTAAGGCTTTAAGAGCAGCGTTTACACGTGCATTCTCTCGATTGAACCAGTTAATAGAGGAAGAGAATGTCGATACAGTGGAACTACAGTCAATGTTCGAGGTCTTTAAAGGCAAAGTGTGCGAATTAGACGAGCTCGATCAACAAATTTTCCAACGGATGCAAGATGCGGAAGAAATTACTGAAGAAGTCTTGTCAGAGGAAATAGAGAATGCAGACGAATATCGTATCAAGTATCAAAGGATGAAGCTTAGGGTAAGTCGTATTGTAGAAGCCCCTCTGTTGCATACACGATCAAATGAGTCTCTAAATGTGATTACGACGCCTCCACATACACAAGATAAAAGATTTAAGTTGCCAAAGATAGAGTTACAAAAATTTAGTGGTGATTTGAAAGAATGGCTAAAGTTTTGGAGCTTGTTTAAAAACATTCATGAAGACGGGTCTCTCTCAAAAGGGGACAAATTTCAATATCTTGTACAGGCCATAGTAGAAGGTTCGAAAGCTAGTGAACTTATTAACAGTTTTCCTCCTATAGCTGAGAATTATGATAAAGCAATTGACAGACTCAGAGACCGTTACGGTAAGAGTGATTTACTAATTGAAGTGTATGTCCGTGAATTACTCAAACTAGTGCTTAACACAGTCAAAGTAGGAAGTAAAATATCTATGGCCAGTCTTTACGATAAACTTGAGACTCAGTTGAGAGCACTTGAATCCTTAAATGTAACGACAGAAATGTGCGCAGCCATGCTATATCCATTAGTCGAATCAGCTTTGCCTGAAGATTTATTAAGAGTATGGCAGAGAAATACCACATCAACGGGCACTGACGATGCCAAAGATCGACTGAGCGGATTGATGGACTTCTTGCAAAAGGAAGTGACAGCAGAAGAGAGAATAGCCATGGCAGTACAAAGATTTGACGACAAAGCAGTTTTCAAGGAGATCAAAGAGTCAAAAGGAAAACAAAAACTACAATCAAACAAAGTAGCCTCAGCATCTGGACTTATTAATGCCAAACCATTGCAAGGGGTAGAATGCATATTTTGTAGTGAGAAACATGACAGTAGTTCGTGCATCAAAGCAAAGACAATGTCTTTGGAAGAAAGACAGAAAATAGCGAGGAATATGAACGCTTGTTTCAACTGTTTAAAGTTAGGTCACAGCTTCAGGAGATGTCGCTATAAGGAGTCATGTCCTTGGTGCAGAAGACAACATGTACTGTTAATGTGCCGTAACATATCTTCGAATCTCAAATCTAAGGAGCCCGATGAGATAAGGAGCGAGATAGAGGACAAAGTAGAGGGACAAAATTTAGCGAGTCTATCCAAAGAGCCTGAGGTGTTTCTACAGACGTTACGAGTCTGTCTGGTTAACGCAGGAGTGAAATTACAGGTACGTGCACTTATAAATACCGGTTCTCATTATTCGTATATTTCAGAACGAGTAGCTAAGAAGCTTCGATATGAACCGATGGGAAAACGTACAATGATCCACTTATTGTTTGGAGGAACACAGACTCGACCGCAAGAGCATCAATATTATAATGTACACTTACGTAGTCTGGATGGATCCTGCGATTACGAATTCATGGCCTATCAACAAGATACCATTTGTCAAGACATTCCAAGGGTGTCCGGAGGACCATGGATACAAGAATTATGACATAAATCGATAACATTATCGGACTATGAACATTCTGATAATACTATCTCTCTTTTGATAGGTGCGGATGTCGCAGGTAAAATATATACCGGAAGAATTGTTAATCTCAAGTGTGGAGTCACCGCTATCGAAACGCGTTTAGGATGGACATTATTGGGTCGAGCTCCACGATTTAAGAAGAAAGAGTCGGACACGGTACTAACCGTTCTGTCCATGTACGTTCAAGATGCCGATATAACTGACTTATGGAATCTTGACGTTATCGGTATAGAGGATCCTATCCGAAAGTCCACAAAAGAAGAACACTTACAAGAGGTCCTTTGCCGATTCTATGATACAATTAAGATTGAGGAGACTGGCAGATACGAGGTGTTTTTGCCTTGGAAAGAAAATCATCCACCTCTCTCCGAAAATCGAGAAACTGCCAAAAGAAGATTAGGAAATACTATAATAAAACTTCGCAATGATGGATTGCTTCATGAGTACGAAAAAGTTTTCAATGAATGGCTAGAAGAAGGCATAATTGAGGAGGTTCCTACGGAAGAATTGAGCCACCCTGGACATTATTTGCCTCATCGACACGTTGTTAAGGAAAATAGTACCACACCTATACGTCCCGTCTTCGATGCCTCGGCTACGGAAAAGGGTAAAGTCTCATTGAACCAATGTCTAGAGGCGGGGCTCAACTTTATTGAGCTTATACCAACGTTACTTTTACGATTTCGTGAGAAACGCATTGGAGCCATTATGGACATAAGAAGAGCATTTCTACAAATCAGTATAACCCCTAAGGAACGAGATTATGTGAGATTCCTTTGGCAGCGGACTTCTGATGACAAAATAGTAACTTATCGACATTGTAGAGTAGTTTTTGGAATCACCAGTAGCCCTTTTCTGTTAGGGACTACCCTTGACTATCACATGAAACAAGTTCTTGAAAGAACTAGCGATGAACAGACAAAATCCATAATTGAGAGGCTTGGAAAATCGATGTACGTGGATAATTGTGTTACAAGTGTCGAAACAGAAGAAGAAATGAATTCTTTCAGAGCGATCGCGATCTGTCATGAGCTCAGGCGGGTTTGATCTGCGTGGATGGGAGCTCACAGGTGAACGTGATCCTTTCCATGAAGTAACAGTCCTGGGAATGACTTGGAATAAACAGGAGGATGTCTTGATGCTTTCACGTATAGCTCTACAGCAAGAAACTCCGAACAGAATTACAAAGAGAGAAATTTTATCCTCTACACAAAAGGTCTATGATCCCCTTGGGTTTATCTGTCCTGTAACTCTCTACTCTAAGTTACTTTTGAGGAAATTATGGGAACAAAACGTTGATTGGGATACTGAAGTCGAACTACCGATAAAAGAAGCATTTTTGCAATGGCTACGGGAATTAGGGAGTCTATCTCAAATAAAAGTCCCTCGGTGGATATTTGGCAACAATGAGTCTACTTTATCTTTACATCTCTTTGTTGATGCTAGTCAAGAGGCATATGCCGCAGTAATATTTGTCAGAGTTAAAATGAGAGATAAGGTTGATGTACATTTAGTACAGGCTAAGAATCGTGTGACACCAAAGAAGATGACTACAATACCAAGATTAGAACTCCTAGCAGCCTCGATAGGAACTAGGTTAATGTGGTCTACATTAACTGCGTTAGGAAATCCTCAAGTCGAAACTTTCTATTGGACTGACTCGACGACGGTTCTTGCTTGGATCCAGAGGAGGACTCAATGGGCTACATTCGTATGGAATCGAGTTTCAGAAATACGTCAACTGAGCGATCCGAATTCATGGCGGCATGTTCCAGGGGACATGAATCCTGCGGATCTCCCGTCGAGAGGATGTTCCGTCAGAATACTTTTGGATTATAGATGGTGGGAGGGACCTTCGTGGCTTCGACTCCCTCAGGAGGAATGGCCTCATACAACAATTATGGTGGATGAAAATGTAGCTAGCGAAGTGAAGAAAACCACTAAACAGAAGAATATTGTTGAGGACGCTACACTGTTATCCCCTATAGTAGGAAAACCCAACAAAGATACGAAGAAATCGGAATTGCTCGAACACCTATTAACTATCTCTAGTTATCCACGAATAATACGTGTTCTTGCTTGGATTCAGAGATTCAGCAACAATTGTCGAAGTAGAGAAGCTCTTCGTATTAGATCGAATCTGAAAACAAAAGAAGTCATTAGAGCCGAACTAGTCTTGTTCAAAATGGTTCAAAGTGAGAGTTTCTTGGGAAGAGATGACATCAGACTATGCACTATGGGAGTGTATGAAGACGACTTGGGGCTTTGGAGAGTAAGAAGCTTAATTTCAAACCGGATTGATACGCATGACTTCCGTTATCCCATCATTTTAGACTCAAGTCACCCCATTGTGGTAAAGCTGATAGAGTACACCCATCAGAAATTACATCATGCTCAAACAAACGTTGTCATCAACAATTTACGAGAACGTTTTTGGATCCTGAGATGTAGACGCACTACCAATACT
>NW_017295939.1:30555-32613 GCF_001594075.2 Trachymyrmex cornetzi | reverse complement strand
GGTGCGCTCTACCAAGGAATTATTGAGAAAAGTATTGGGACGAGCCTTATTGACTTATGAAGAACTCGCGACAGTCCTCTGTGACTGTGAGGCTGTCCTTAATTCTCGTCCAATTACTTATTTGGCAGATGATCCTGAACAATTGTTACCCTTATCTCCGTCTCTGTTTTTACTTGATCAGAAGAGCGCGGGAGTTCCTGACCTTGACGCCTTGGCTGATGCTGAAAGCTTCAAGAGAAGAATAAAATATCGTCAAGAGTTACGAGAACAATTTCGAAGAAGATTCCGGATAGAATATCTTGGTCAACTGTCCCGAAGGGTTGCTGGCAGATCCACTTCACAAAACATACAAGTGGGTGACATTGTACTCATCGAGAGTGAACATTTGAAACGTCTGAATTGGGCTTTAGGCAAAGTTATTCAAGTTTTCCCCAGCCGAGATGGCCAGGTACGTGTCGTCAAACTCAAGACTGCGACAGGAGAGCTGGTACGCCCGGTACAGAAATTTTGATAAAGAGATAAATCAGCAAGAATCCACTAACATTCCTCCTACAACTCAGCCACTCAACATAACGACTCGCAGCGGACGTCATGTGAGGACCCCGGTTAGATTTCGGTAATCCCGTGATGACAGTATTGAGTTGTTGCTGATCTCGAACAACTCAAGGTGGGAGGATGTAGAAAGTCGATCGAAGAAAAGTCATGTAGATGGCGCGCAAGAGGACGTCCGCGCCTTTTCCTTTCTATATAGTTTATGATCGATTGTATTGTTTTTTGATCCTTTTTTGAACCGAGAGACCGCATCGGTTATACTAACGTATTTGTTTTTTTCCGCTTAACAAATAAAGTGCAGTCCATTATAACACATAATTCTTGAGATCAATAGAACTCGAACCCTACTTCTCCTCTCTCCTCGTACCTGCTAACATCGTTTTCAACACGCTTGATTGTTGCACTGTCCAAGAACGAGCAACATACCTCAATATTCGGCGTTTGATCTTAATATTTATATCTTGCAAGCTGCTCAATTAACGCTTTATAACAGCGTTGCTATTAGCAACATGCAAGAATATAGCAACAAGAAAGAATTACTGCTATATTCACTTTTAAATGTAATATGTATATCTTCACTTTTTAAAGTAACATGCGTGAAAATAGCAGTAATTCTTTCTTGTTGCTATATTCTTGCATGTTGCTAATAGCAACGCTGTTATAAAGCGTTAATTGTGCAGCTTGCAAGATATAAATATTAAGATGGAGTATACAAACGCCGAATATTGCGAATGTTGCTCGTTCTTGGACAGTGCAACAATCAAGCGGGTGTTGCTGCTAGACGATATGCTGAAATTTATCGACATAGACGTCACCCAGACGCAAACATCATTAGAAGAATAGATATCAGATTATTCGAAACAGGCAGCATAATCATCAACCGTCCAAATGCTGGACGTGAACCAAATATGAGAATGATTCATAGAGATGAAGAAATTATACAACGATTTGAAGAAAACCCGGGAAGAAGCATTCGTTCCATTTCCAACGAAATAAATGTGCCGTACACGACAATCCAGCGCGTTTTAAAAAGTGAATGTATGCACCCATACCATTTTTCGAAGGTGCAACATTTTCGAGAAGGTGACGCTGAACGTCGTCTCGAATTTTGCCGATGGTTAGTGCGAGAAAACAACAGGGACAATACATTTTGTGGCCGAATCCTATTTTCCGATGAATCTCTATTTACTCGAGAGGGATTGTTTAATGCACATAATACGCATTACTGGACAACGGAAAATCCCTTCTTAATTAGAGAAAGAAGCTTCCAAGTTCGCTGGAAATTAAATATTTGGGAGGGAATTATTGGAAACAAAATAATTGGACCTGAACAGAATGGGAGGCGACAACACCTCTGTGAAGTTGGCCTCACTTTTTCCAAAAATTGAAAAAATAAGTAGAGTTCTGGTTGCCCCCTCAAGAGTTCTAGAGTTTTCTATCCCTTTTAGAAATAGTTCCGTCGATTAAAGGGGTGAAAATACCATTTGAAATATCGGGGGGGGGGGG
>NW_017295939.1:26744-30514 GCF_001594075.2 Trachymyrmex cornetzi | reverse complement strand
GCTATAACTTCTTTACCATTCATTTTAGAACTTTCATCCATATAGAACAATCGATAGAACTTTTTGGGGGGCAAACAGAACTCTCAAGAAAATAATGGATTTGCAAAAAAAAAAATTAAAAGAAAAATTATGAAAAAAAAAACTTTTTTTTAGATAATATAATATAGGACCGTACATGTGATGACACAAACTATAGAAAATCAAAGCCTTACACGGTCTAGCTGGATCTTAATGCTTGTATGATTCTTATGTGAATTTATATACTACGTATGTAGTACCACAGAAACGCGCGCCGAAAAATTTCCGGTCTTGAAACGCCTTTTCTGTGCCTTTTTTGTGGCAAAGAGGATGATTGGAATAAAAATTAAGGAACCTTCCAGAGAATGTCTTTTTGTGAAAAATGTCGAATATAATTCTACGATTATCTATGATAAGTGTTGTGTCTAAAAAACTTAATCTGTCTTCCGAACCAACCTCCAAGGTAAATTGTAATCTCGTAAAGAGTTAAAAGTATTCAAAGCATCATTTATATTGTTAGGGAAAGACAAGTTGGAATTGTTGTCCAACCAAAACGTTGTATATAAAATTTCCTGCGATGATTGTGAGGCGAGCTACGTTGATCAAACCAAAAGAAAATTGAGTACGAAATTACATGAACATAAATCGAATATTAGAAGGAATACTGGTTCTCCTACTGTCATAACCGATCATCGTATCAATTTAGACCACAATTTTAAATGGGATGATGTGAGAATTTTAGATTGCGAGTCTTCTTATAATAAGAGATTATAGTATCTGAAATGATTCACATTAAAAGACAGAAACAAGGGCTAAATAAAATGAACGATACTGAATCATTACCTGATTCTTACTCTCAAATTATTCAATCTCTTTCTCCTTCTTAACTGGTTTCCTTCCTTTCTTACTTCTTTTCTTTCCTCTTTCATTTCTCCCTCTATTTTATTTTTTCCCATTCTCATGTACCCCTTCCTTTTGTTTTACAATTTCAACCTTCTTACAATAGTTTGTCGTTTTCCATATTGTCTCTGAACATACTAGAGATATGACTGTTCCACTCTCATCGCATTGTCTGAAATTATAGAATTTTATATTATACTGACACACGATTTACAAGGTATCTATTATCCGTTATTTTAATTGTTACAAAATTTTATTATATATATTTTACTTATTAACTAGATATCATATAATTTTTTATTATTACGACTGAATAATTTGTTTTCTGCTTGTTAAATCTTAGAATACTTTTTTATTGTCAAAATTTTATTCTTTGTCTCATATATTATATTTTTATACTTTGCGTTTTATTTTATATACTCATTATTATATGTTTAAAATATTTATGTTCTTTTTAACAGATACGAATTATTTTTATTTTACAACTGATAACCAGAAACATATATTGTTACCTATTACAACGTTCATATAACTTCCAATTCATTCTGAGCGAATTTTATTATATTAACTACTGTGAGTTTTATTATATTTTTGCTTGCGATTGAGAGCGAATTGTAATTTTTATAAATTTTAACTTTGTAATATTTTAACCGTTCTATTTTTGTGTATTTAACATTGATAATAATCCAACAAGGATCGAAACGTTTGTTTGTGTTATATTGTTTATTGCCGGCACATTAAAGTTTTATATTCTGACTAAATGACATATTTATACTGTGATTTTTTTAAATTTCTATTTCTAACGACTAACTCTTAGGTTCGTAGCCCTTTTTCTTTCATTTCTTTATCATTTTATTTTTCGTTCTTAGATGCCAATAACTTATTGATTATTCTAATTTCGGCGAAACAATCTTAACAAAAAAAATCTTTATTTTTTTAAAATGCTTGTTATAATTTATTTTAAATATTTACAGCCTATTTAGTTGGATATAAATTCATTATATTATGTTAAAATATAAGTAAATGTTTTGTGTACTTGCTTCATAAAATACCGTTTATTTTATATTAACATATTATATGTATATCGGTTTGGATGACAGAGACATATGAAGAAGAAACTCACTTGATAATTATTACTTTCAACACTAAGTATAAGAATATTCAAGCCTATGACAGTCAAAGCTAGATCTTTTTTGCCTAAACAATTCCCAGTGAATTATCTATATCCTTTATATATACATGCATATATACCATATTTTTGTAGTTATTCAAATTGCGCGCCGAAATTCTTCCGAACTCTATCTAACGCAATTAAACTACTGCAATAATATCACAAGTTAAATTAAATTGACAATGTGCTGAAAAAAATCTTAAATAAATTTATTGCGAAAAATATTATCTCGGCCGGGACTTGAACTACAAAAATATGATATATATGCATGTACGTATATAGGATATAGATAATTCACTGGGAATTGTTTAGGCGAAAAAGATCTAGCTTTAACCGTCATAGGCTTGAATATTCTTATACTTAGTGTTTAATTCTTGTCGGTCCGAATAAAATCTTATTAATTATTGCTTTCGTTTTCAAAGTTTCTTGATCGGCGGCGATGAAAACGTATAAGAAGGATGCGGATGGACACGCGAAGGAGCCCATACGTACGGATATAATAAAAAATCTGTCGGTATAGCTTTTATTGGGAATTTTGAGTGTAAGTGTTATCGCAATAAATCGCACCAAACGTATCTATCACTAGTCTATCACTAGTTCTACTGTCATCAGTTCATCAGCGAGATTATATCAGTATATATTCTTTTGCTACTGTAAATTGCTCTATTCTGACAATTTTTTTTTTCAGGAAATGAAGTTAACCAAACAATAGTAGATATTGCATATCAATTAATCAAATGTGGAAAATCCCAAGGTATCCTTCGAAACAATGTACGCATACTCGGTGGACGACAGGTAATTTCAACAGCCAGTCCTGGAAGTCACCTCTACACGAAAATTCAAGATTGGCCTGAATGGAATGGCGATCCTTAGATGAGTGTTTCGAAAGTGGATGCTCTCGATCAGATCGAGGTGCCTAAGTTTCATAACGGAGACAAAATATTTTTAATTGTTTAATCTGTAAACTATAACATAAATCGTAATATCCATTCTTTTATAACAAAACTTCAGTTTTTTTAAACAAGATTTGTAAGATAACTTTGATATTCTTGTCGCACGGCTGATTTATATTAATCCATGTCTCGTTCGATAGGATCATGTAGAACAAGCTGAAGCTTTCTATCTTGTCGCAACTCATTAGCAAAATTAACATAAAGTATGACGAATGTAAGACCGTAAGAAATATACGTCAATATTCGAGGTAATAGTTTGTGTTTTATTATATTACCTTTCTAGCGAGAAGTCCAGCTCCTGATCTAATATAAAAAGAAAGTTCTTAACATACGTTTTTTTAACGCATTAACATTTCAGAAGAACGCATGTAGACGGCGCAGAAATAAATCTTGGAGATTGTGATGAATTTAAGAGATAGAACGGTGTGACGTCGCAACGTATGTCAATACTATTCAAGTTTCGTTCTTTTTTTTTTCGATTATTAGGAGATCACGTAATTACTAATATACTGTAACCGTGCTCGCGAGCAACGGCACAACTTCGTCGCGTGTACTCAAAGTACGCAAAAGTATCTTCTCTCCCTCGGTAGCAGAATTTTGCGACAGCCAGGCGGTTCTTCGGCCAGAATGGTAATTCTTATTACTAAGTTGGGCGCCAGGCACGAGAGAGCGTGCCACTCTTTTCGAAAGCTCCTCACTTTTGCCCGTAACGTTTTCGCGACGGCAGG
>NW_017295939.1:24463-25523 GCF_001594075.2 Trachymyrmex cornetzi | reverse complement strand
CCCCCGACGGCGTCCGTCCGGCCCCTCCAGGGTGGCCGGGAATTCTGGCCTCCTCCGATGCTCTGCAAGAGGTACATGGTGAACGTATGGTCCCTTTTTTTTTATGTGACAGCGGTTACAAGCAATGATATAAAATGATACAACCTGCTAATCCGGGCTCCCGGGTGTGTGCCCTTCTCTCTGCTCTGCGGCCGTCCTTACGATCCGGTCCTTCTTCTGTCTTCCTTCCAAGGGTGGCGGGCGAGACGGCACGATGATACAATTGCATTTCACGGTAGCTGCCGAGCGTGATCCGTGGCGCGTCTACGCTTCCTGATACGCTTGATCATTACGCAAAAGAGATGCTAACATAAAAGGATAAAATCTGCCAAGTAAATTAAATGACACGAATTTCAACGCACGTTCGCAGGTGCGTTTGCACGCGCGCTCGCATGCGCGTTCGCCTACGCGCTCGCCCTTCGAGCCGGTAGGAAGCGCGAGTCCGCCGTCGACAAGTCCGCACAGTGACGGACAAAATGTCACGTCACAACTCCCCCCTACTTAAAAAGGACCGAGGAGATCTCGACGAGTGTCGCTTGCTGCCCACGCGGTTACTCTATCCGTCTCTACTAGTTTCGCCCTGCGAAACGTGCGGGACGGGGGAAAACGTCGGCGGTCGACCTGGTGGGGCCCCTTCCCATCCCGGTAGCCGCGTCCGGGTACCGGCGACTGGGAACGCCACCAAAACTCCCTACGACTCGAATACCTCGACAACCCAAAAACGACTCGATCGTTTCGACACCCCAAACGACTCGAACATCTCGACAACCAAACGCCTCAACATCTCGACAGCCCAAACGCCTCAAACATCTCGACACCCAAACGCCTCAAACATCTCGACACCCAAAAATTGTCTCAACGGTGGCCAACCGTTGGACTCGCTAAAGAAAAGGTGGAGGGGCCCAATTTTCCCCCCACCTGACACTTCCAAATGTGGCTCTCCGCCATTCGATCCGCCACGCCTCAATTTCCAAAGTTCCCCCTCCCTCCCCAAAAATTTATCCGCGATTCTCCTGTCGCT
>NW_017295939.1:18340-23157 GCF_001594075.2 Trachymyrmex cornetzi | reverse complement strand
CCACCGTAAACTATTATGGTCGGTCACGACGGTAAATCGGTACCCCTCTAAATACGGTCTAAATTTTCGTATCGCCCAGACTACAGCCAAACACTTTTGTTCGGCGACGGAATATCTTCTCTCGGCGTCCAACAACGCATTCCCGACGTAGTCAGCGACGGCGCGGAACATGTTGGGCCAATAATAAGCGATCGATAGCCTCTGGGTTTTATCGATTCCGAGATGCCCTGCTTGCAGATCGTCATGTGATTCGCGCAGTACTTTCCCCCGCAATTCTCTCGGGACTACTAGTTTCCACTCATCTAAATCCTCCACGATCGCGGACGTAACGGGGCGCGGTCTTCGAACGTACAAGCGGTTCTCCGTCACTCTCCACTCTCCGAGGGCCTTCTTTCCTTCCGATACGTCTCGAAAGCGTGCGCGGTACCAAGGGTCCTCTGTGTCTCGAAAAATCTCCGCCTCTCCCCAGCGCGACTAAAAACGTTTCCACTTCCTCCCCTAGAGCCTCGGTGTCACCCTCGTATGCTCTCGACAGCGCGTCCGGTGCGTGGTTTAGCGCGCCCTTCCTGTACACTACCTCGTAATCATACTCCAACAGCTCTAGCGCCCACCGCGCTAGTCTCCCTGTCGGGTTTCGCAGGTGGTGAAGCCACCGTAAACTATTATGGTCGGTCACGACGGTAAATGAGCCACTTAAGATGCTCCTCGAAAGTCGGGGTGACAACCACGATGTCGTCCAGATACGCGAAAGCGTGAGGCTCCATCTCCGGACCGATTAAACGATCTAACAAACGCTGAAACGTCGCGGGCGCTCCTGTCAGTCCGTATGGCATCCGTACGAAATGATATAGTCTTTTACCCGGGACGCTAAACGCGGTGATTTCATGACTTTCTTTCGCCAGAGGTATTTGAAAGTACGCCTGGCTTAAGTCAATCGTCGAGATGTATCGCGCCGCTCGTAACTTGTCTAATATACCGGTCATATTCGGTAACGGATACGCGTCCTTCTTTGAAACCAATTACTTCCCACGGTAGTGTATTGAAAGCATTTTTGATGTCTAATGACGTGCCTACTACTACTTTGCCCTCTTCAAAGGCGTCTTCCATGTACTCCCGTGCTCTAGATATAGCATCGAGTGTAGATCGTCCTTTTCTAAAGCCGAACTGATTTTCACTTAGATTTGGACCTCTTTCGTTTAGGTGTGCTATTATCCTGGAGGAGATAATCCTTTCGAGGATTTTAGCCTGGTCGTCAAGAAGGCAAATTGGTCGATAGCCTGCAGCCTGATCTTCTGGTTTACCTGGTTTTCTAAGCAGGACTAGCTTGGCTTTCTTCCAAAGACGTGGAAACATCCCAGTCTTGAGGCATTTGGTAAATAGGTTCCTCATTTCCGCCATCATTACATTTGCTGCCAGGGCCCATGCTTTAGCCGGGATATGGAATTTTGAACCTTTTTTTTTTGTGACGCAGGGGAAATGCGTTACGCATCCCCGTCTCCCCCGGGGGAGGGAGGCGGGGTATGTGGGACTCTCTCCTCGGGGCTGCTGCCTCGAGGAGCCTACCCACTAAATATATAATATAATATAAGCTTCAGACTTGGTAATCTGTAGACTTCTCACTGCACTCGATTACTTTTTGTTATACTACTACTTCATTATGACGAAGGAAGTTATATACGTCTGCTAAGACATTGTAATACCATGAGAGATTATATGCTGAAGATGGCTTAAATGAAGCCGAAACGTACATGTAATTGGATAATTTATTGAATATATATTTACTTTTAATTGCGCACGAATTACTGCGATTTAGCTCTTAATTGCCCTTTATTCACTTTATTTTGTTAACTACCCACTAAAACCCCTGCGGGCGAACCTAACCCGAACGTCTGGGGTCCATCCGGGAATTTCACATCTGTAGTACTTCTGGATGGACCCCCATAACTATACGTAATCACGTAACCTAACCGATTATTTACATGAGGGTGGGTAGTCGCCGGCTACCCACCCTCCCTTGCCCTTTGCCCTTTGCCCATCTCGAGGGGGACATGGACCCCCGTCCATGACCCCATAGGCCTTCCCTCGAAGGGCCAGTGGCAGAGCCGCTGACTCGGCCTTCGAGTTCTCTCCTACTTATTCGTATTTTCTGAGTCCGAGGGCCCCGCTATTCGGTGCCCTCGTGTGACTCCTCCTGTCTGCCTCTTTGGCACGTGGGCCGCGGGGAGGGTAAACTAAGTTATAGATGGAGAAGCCCCCTCCCCGCGGTGGCGATGTTCGAGTTTATCAATCATCTGGTCGTTCCGATAATCGGTACGACCGTCCCACCTAACTCGACGTGGTTTGGTATCCCCGGTTCATAGACGCTATCTTTACCCCCCCCCCCTTATTCCTTACTAACTAACCTAAACTAAGTTAACCCCCCGCTATTCGCCAAGGGATACTTTACCCGCGCATTAATCCCTTCTGTTTATTAATCTAGGTCCCGGAGAAGAGCCTCTCTCCACCTATCTCTCTCCGCTTCTTCCTTCTTTTTCATGACTTCCTCGCAGAAGTTTAAAACCCCCTGCTTTCCTTCTTGGTTGCACATTGCTTTTATGATGGCCTTTAACGATAAGTCCACTCCTACTATCCTCCTTAGTTCCGAACGTTCCCCGTCCCACGCCGGACAATAGCCCAGGGTGTGCCTGGCGGAATCGTTCAGTGCATTGCAGTGCCAGCATCCGTTTGTGGCCTCCCTCCCGATCCGACACAGCAACCTCCCGAAGCATCCATGCCCCGTGAGGACCTGCGTCGTCCGGAAGGAGAGGCCCACCTCCGCATGGAGCCATTCCCTTAGCTGTACATTGACTGCTTCGAGGATGTTGTCTTCTCCTATGGTTGTATTCTTTAACCAATCGCTCCATCTTCTTATCATCTTTCTCTTTGAGGCTTCTTTAATCGATTCCACCTCGTTCTTTGTTACATTTCCTCTTTCTTTCAAGGATGTAACCCTCTCGAATATTTCCTCAAAACAAATTGCTTCAATTTCCCACGGTGGGATTCCCGCTAACGCCGAATTCACCGCGTGAGAGGTTGTCCTGTACGCTCTAATGATCCTGCCTGTGATCTTGCGTTGTACTCCCCTCAGAATTTGAGTAGCCTTCTTATTATTTAGTATCTGATACGCCCAAATTGGGGCTCCGTATAGAGCTATGGACTTTATTACGTTGGTATAAAGTTTCCTAGCCCTGATATTCGGTCCTCCTAGGTTTGGTAACATCCTACTTAATGCTAAGGCAGATCCCTCCAGTCTGGGCGCAAGGTCCGTGAAGTGGTCCGTGAATGTCCATTTACTGTCTAGAGTTAGACCTAAATACTTCATTTTTTGGCTAATCCTGATCTCGATTCCTGCGATATTTATTGCGGCGTTCGCAGATTTGCCTCTCGTATGGAAGCCCACTATTTCCGTTTTAGATGGGGCTATTTCTAACCCCATCTCCTCTATCTTTTGGATTACTGCGCCTGAAGAGAGACTTGCTTCCATAGTTGCTTCGTCCCAGTCTTCGCCAGATACCAGGATTAGTGTGTCGTCTGCATAACAAATTATGCACCCTTCTATTTCGTTACTCTCCTTCATGACGTCATCGAACCCGATGTTCCACAGTAGTGGCCCTAATATAGAGCCCTGTGGAACTCCTCTCTGCACGACCCTTTCGCCCATCGTTCCGTCGTTTTTCGGAAAGGAGAGCTTCCTGTCGCTTAGGTAATCCCTTATTGTTCTTCTTAAGTAAAGCGGGACTTTGTGTTTATTCAGCGCTTTCCCTATTATCCTCCATGGCAAAGAGTTAAACGCATTTTTAATATCGAGTGATATTCCGATAACTACTTTCCCTTCCTCAAACGCGGACTCCATGTATGTTCTAGCATACGAGATTGCGTCGATGGTCGATCTGCCTCTCCTAAAACCGAATTGTCTTCGATTGAGGTTCGGTCCCCTGTTCTCTAAGTGCGAGATAATTCGTTCGGAGATTATTCTTTCGAACATCTTCGCCTCGTCATCCAGTAAGCATATGGGACGGTATCCTGCGGCCTGATCGTCCGGTTTGTTATGCTTCCTGAGTAACACGAGTTTGGCCTCTTTCCATTTTCGGAAAACTACCTTTTTTGAGACATGCTGAGAAGGTGTTTCTCAATTCTTTCGCCATGTCAGTTGCCGCTACGTCCCAAGCTTTCGCTGGGACTCCGATTGGCCCGGGGGCTGCATCTTTTTCTTTCATCTTTTTCGCTGAAAGCATAAGCTCCTCTTGTGTCACTCCCAGGTTTTCTCTCCAGGCCATTTCTCCCTCGAATGGTAGCTCGGGTTCCCTCCAGTCGTCTTCTAAATCTCCTGGAAAGAGTCTTCCAAGAACTCTATCCAGTGTTTCACTGTTTAGGGATTCAGTGAAGGGAGGGGTCCACCTTCTGAGTTTCTTCATAACCGCCTTGTACGGCCTGCCCCAAGGATCTTCGTTTAGGGTCAAAACAAACTCTTCCCAGGCCTTCGCTTTCGCCTTCCTGATGGCCTTTCCAAATGTGTCTCTGGCTAACCTAAACTCGTCCATTCTAATTTGGAATTCCTCGTCGTCCTGGTAGGTTCTTCTTCTTAGTCTTCTTAACCTTCGCCGAGCTATAGAGAGGTTCGCCCTTAGTTCGTCCAATTCTGCGGACCACCAAGGCATGGCTTTTTGCAGTCTGGGCTCGCTCTTTGGCATGGCTGTATTGCAGGCATCTACCATCGTGCCTTGCAGTCTTGTAGCCGTCTCTTCTATCTTTTCTCCTATGTCTACTTCAGTCATGCT
>NW_017295939.1:5840-18228 GCF_001594075.2 Trachymyrmex cornetzi | reverse complement strand
CTGCCGATAGCATGTCCTTATCCAGTTTCTTGGTAGCCCATCTCTTAGTTTGCGGAAGACGCTCTTTCGATCTTTGCATTTTGGTATCATTGATCTCAATTTCTATATACCTATGGTCTGATTTGCTCTCGCGGTCAGAAACTTTCCATGATGCAACTCTTCTGGCAGCTGTTGGAGAGGCAAAGGATAAGTCTACAATTGACTCCCCCATGTATCTGATACATGTGCTTCTGCCACCGTGGTTGAGGCAGCACATACCTAGGTGGCTTGCCCATTCCACCACCGACCTTCCTCGTATATCAGTGGTTTCTGTCTGCCATAGGGTTGCTTTTGCGTTAAAGTCTCCTAAGACATATATCGGAGAATTCCCTAGCTGTTGAATTTCATCCTCCATTTCCTCGAGAGCTTCTTCAAATTGTCTCGTGTCCAAACTAGGAGGTAGGTATGTACCGAAAAGGATCATATCACCCCATTTTATTGCTGCATAATGTTTGGCACTTTTAAGTGGGGTGCATGGCAGAGGGTTACGCGTGCGCCTCCATGTGATTGCTACTGATTTATCTCTGTTTCCAGTCCAGTGCGGGTGGTTTTGCGGTATTTTGTAAGGTTCAGAAATAACAGCTACCGCAAATTCTCCTTCTGCCATGGTCTGAAGGAGTACCTCGTGACCATCCCTGGAATGGTTGATATTGGCTTGAAGAACTTTATTATACATTGTTTTTGTTTGTGTATTGGAGTCCTCCTTCTCCATTGTTTGAACTTCCCGGTGCACCCTGTATGGATGAGGTCCATTCTTGGCCTAGTTCTGGCCAGTCCAGCGCTTCTTGAGGAGGCTGGTTGCTTACTTCGCTTTCCGGCCTATTCTCCTCTATTTCCATTTCCTCTATAGTTCTGTCTTCAGATTTGTTTCCTTCCTTTACGCTACATTTCGCTAATTGCTTGATCACGCTAGCTTCCCTTTCCTTCCCCTCTTCTTTTTCAGGGGAATTCTCACATGGTTTTTCAACGTCCATACTCGTGCTCTCCATGTTTTTATTCTGATCCAACTGGGGTTCTTTATTTGGTTTTTCCTCCCTTTGGATCTTTCTCTTATTTACTGGGGGCTTACAGGCTGGCCCGCCCATTCTGTGGTTTGCTTTAACGTTCTTTGCCGCACATACTGGGCAAAAAGCCTGTTCCGAGCATCCTTTAGCTAGATGACCAGGAAGACCGCATCTGTAATAGAGTGCGCTTCTGTCTATTTCGTTGCTGCATTGCTTTTTGATATGTCCGGGTTCTAGGCATTTAAAGCAAAGCATAGTCCTTTCGGGAAGTAATTCCACTCTCACGGTTGTCCACCTGATTCTTATTCGTTTATTCTTTGTCACACTTCTTGCTACGGCCACCGGACATCGAACCCATAATGTCCCTAATCCGTTGTATGACGGGATTATCTCCCCCATTTTGAAGACCTTTTTGTTGCAACTCCCTAGTAGAGTCAGGGTCAACAGAATATCCTCCTTTGTTGTAGATTCCTCTAGGTCTTTGATTCTAAGTTCAGCCATTTTTTTTGGTCTAGTGATTAGAACGTCCTCCTGACCCTCTAGCGCTGTCTTGAGCTTTTCTGCTAATTTATCTGCTTTGCTACCTCCTTCTGCTCCTGGGATTTCCAGGAGTAACGCTCCGGATCTTGATTTCCTTGGCCTTAGCTCATGAATTCCCATGGCATCTATGTCCACTTTTGCTTTAGCTACCCGCATGACTTCTGCAAATGTAGCTTCACCCCTACAGCTGATCTGTATGGCAGCTGTTTTGGGGGCTCTTCTGTTTTTACTTCCCTCCGTATTTGCTGTCTTTAGGTTTTTTGCCGGAGTAGAGGACATGGAGGACTTTCTGGCTCCGAGATTGTGCGGTATGCCCGTTTTCGTCGCTTTTTTCTCCTTCCTTCCTAATATTTTGCTCCACGGGGGTTCTTTCTTCTCTCGGTCTGTTTCTTCCTCTGTCGTAAGAGTTTTCTTCCTTTCATTTCCCGTGTTCTTTCTCGGAGTCTCCCTAGGGGTGCTTTTGTTGCTTTTGTACTCTTCCCTTTCTATCTTGTTTTTATTTGCAGACTTTCCAGCTTCTTTATCCATGATAAAGGGTTCCTTCAGCGTTTGGATTTCCGTAATCCTTGGTTTTTTGCTATTGCATCTGTCTAGTTCCTTTGCCACTATCTCTCTGATCATGTTGGCTAGCTCGACGGTGTCCATGCCAGAGATATTCTTTCTGTTTTTCTGTCCTTCCTCTTTTTCTTCCTTAGAAGATTGACGTTTACTTCCGCTTTCTTTGTGAGACTCAGAAATGTATTTTTTGTGAGCCTCATAGATTGCTCTTTGTGAAGACGGATTTTCCTCGATAATTTTCCGCTTTCCGCAAAGGGTGGGTCTCTTCACCTCAGGCCATTTCTTTGAATCGTCTAAGGTGACTTTCTTCTGTTTTGGAGATTTTTCGTCAACCTCTATTCTGACTCAGATGTTAGCAGTCTATCTCTCGCCATTATGTTTGCTGACGGAGTTCTCCTGGGGTTGGACTTCTTCGGAGTTTCCGAAGAAAATTTTGCCGTCGGCTTCACTTTATAATGATCCTTTTCCTTAGGACTGGGCGTCTTGTCTTTTTTTTTATCGAGTTTCTCCTTCCTGAGGGCCTGCAGTTCAGACCTATAAGCCTCGGCCTCTCCTGCCGCCTGCAGGGCCTTTCTCCTCTCTCTCTCTATCTCCTCTTCCATCTTTAGTTTGATTCTGGAGATTTCTTTCTTGAGTGATTTGATCTCCTGCGACTTCGCCTCTTCTTTTGAAAGTGACGCCTTCTCTTTCAGTATCTCCGCGATCCCCAGAGATGAGGCTGCTGCTAATTTCAGACTTTTCTGAAATGTCCCCTTGAGATTGCTGGATGTTCTTGCAATTCTTAGGACTTCAGCACAGTTACCATTAGCTTTATTAATCAGTTCGTCAATTGAATGTTCCTCCAATTGTTCCCTTACCTTGACCATATCGATCTTCGCTTTTTTAAATAATTCTACCTTGCTGTATTCTCGAATGATTTTTTCTCTGTCGAGCTGTAGGGTTTCCTCCTTGGCCTCGTTATATCGGAGAATCGCCTCCCTTCTACCTACGTACTCTCCGGTAGTCATGCTCTTTCTTTGTCCAAAGTCTGCATCAGAGGCTGTCCTCTCTCTCTTTCTGTTTCCCGAAATTCTCTGAGGGCCTTTACTACCGATGTTGATCTTTTCGGGGGGAGATGCGTCGGAGTCTTTTTCAATGACCGCCCTTTTGCCCCTGTTCCTCCCGTGGTCAGTCACGTCGCTATCCGACGAGCTGATTTTGTATGTTTCAGTGTCTACAGCGGACGAGTCCACGCTTAGACGATCGGTCCTCCTTCCCTTGTAGGACTTCGGACCTGACTTCCTGAAGAAGGATGTGGAAGGTTGACTATGGCTCTCCCTATATTCCTTCGTCCTTGACCCACTCAGTTGTATCTCCGTACCGTACACCGAGAGAGAGTATCCCGTCTGTCTCTGCTCCTGCATTAGAGCGTCCTTTCTTTCCGGTCCTCCTGACATATTCTCTTCCTGGTCTATATTCATCTCCTTATCGGTATCAATTATTGTAATCGTCGAGTCTAATTTGTCTTGTTCATTATTCATTTTGTTTAGTCCCACTCCCCGTGTCGGCTGCGCCTTCCAGGGTGTACCCTCCCCGCCAATCTCTTGGCGAGGCCCCGAGTTCCCCCGGGGGGAAGACATATGCCTCGGGCCCGCGGAAAGTGCATCGCGGGCACTGGGCTCCAGCCCCCTACTGGCCTTCGGCTAGGGTGCAATGCCTTAGGTTTTCGGGGGACCCCCGGCTCCGACCCCGGGGGTACCGACACGGATGACGCCACTCGGGGCGGCCCCATGGACGGTTTGGGTAACGGAGGCGACGTCCCCTCCGCGCCCTCCCCGCCATGGCGACCAGCACGCCGACTGAGAGGGGCACAGCCCCCCTCAGCCGGCTAAAACTCCGCCCGGTCCCTCGTTTTGGGAGGGACGCCGTCTCGAGAGACCGGGCACTCGTCCTCCACCCCCCCACATCTTCCCAGGAAACTGGGGACTAGGGAGACGCGCCGCAGTTGGGCCTCGAAAAGCGCTCTGCATCGCGCGGGATGCATAAGGCCCCCCCGGCGCGCCCCCCCCGCCACCACCCCGGCAGAGACGCAGAGGGCCAGGGGCAGCGCCCTTGCTCGGAAATGTCCAAGAGGCCGCTGCCCCCGTCTAATCTAAATTGAGGAGCGGGAGTCAGGTTGAGCGGACTCCCCGCAACCCCCCACCACCCACCGGCGAGGTCCAGCCCTCGTAGCAAACGCTTTAATGCCACGGGGACCGAGCTTCACCCCTTAACTCTACCCCAACGGGGAATTCGCCCGCGCAACGGAACGCTTTTACGTCGCGCGGGCGAACCCCCGAGCCCGGATCAGGGACGCTCTCAGTGCAATGGGCATTTCTGCCCCGAGAGCACCCTGAGAGTGTCCTGCCCGCAGACAGGACACTGCTTCCGTGAAAAATTTCCCGGCCCTGCCGCGGAATATGTCCACGCGGCCCGGGAAACGGGGCCCCTGGTTTCCCAGGGAAGCCCCTCTCCGAGAGGCATGGGGGTTCTCACAGATTTCTCTGTAGGTCCCCATCGCCTCCCCCACGGTTTTTAGACAAGCCCCCGCCCGCCCCCGGCGGCACGGAGTCCTGCCCTCCAACCGCGTCTCCATCAGAGACACCCAGTGTGCAATGGGCAGTCGTTTATGAAAAACAACCGCCCACTGGGCAAGCCTGATGGTGAATGTATGGGTGCAATGTGGGCAAGCCCACTCCATACATTCGCGACCCTACTCTGGCTTGGGCTCAATGGCTGTCGCCAGAGCCCGCCTGCAGCCTATGGCTGCGTCGCCTCTTTGGCCCGTGAGGCCCCAAGAGGAAGCCCCCCCCCTCCCCCCTGAAGGGAGAGTGGGAGTCCCCCCAGAGATCCACGGACCATGGTGGACGACCACCACTCCTCGCATGGTGAGAGAGCAAACCTCTCTCTAACGGTGCCGTGCCACCGGGATTTGCAGTCGGAGTTACCTTCTCCTACCGGCGTATTGATTCCCCATCCTGCAAAAGGATGGTTCACTCCGAGGAGTACGGGGGGTCCTTGGGACGCCGGACCCTAGCGTACAGAATCCCTCTATTTAACGAGGGACTCCGTACTGTGGGATATTAGCACCCTGGCCCTCATAAGAGAGACCAGGGTGAGCCCCCGTGCCACGACAAGGCTTCCCACGCACGGGGGATGGAATTTTGAACCTCTTTTTTTTTTGTGGCGCAGGGGAAATGCGTTACGCATCCCCGCCTCCCCCGGGGGAGGGAAGCGGGGTATGTGGGACTCTCTCCTCGGGGCTGTTGCCTCGAGGAGCCTACCCACTAAAACCGCTGCGGGCGTACCTAACCCGAAGCTTATGGGGGCCATCCGGGAGTTTCAGTAATAGTACATCCGGATGGTCCCCGCTTAGCTACTTTCTGTAGCCTATCCTTTATTTACCCGAGGGTGTGAGGACGCCGGCAACACACTCTCCCTTTCCCCCACCCATCTCGTGGGGACCTTAGGCCCCCGCCCTCGGTCCCATGGGTCTTTCCCGTGAGGGCCAAAACTAGTCTGGCTCGGCCTCACAGCCCTATCCTTGTATCGCTTGATTGAGACCAGTCACCCCTCTAGTCGGTGTGACTGTTTGTCTCCTCCTATCGTCTAATCAGACTAGGGCCACGGGGGGGGGGGCACCTAAGTTAAAGTTGGAGAAGGTACCCCACCCCGTGGTGTCGAGGTTTATATCCCCCTTTGGGATATTTCGGCACCTCTCACCGCCCCGCTAATCGGTGCGGTTGCCCCTCCTAACAATCGCATTAGCCGCGCACGTTCTGATCTCCCGCTACTATAGAGCCACGGGGGGGGGGGGCACCTAAGTTAAAGTTGGAGAAGGTACCCCGCCCCGTAGTGTCGAGGTTAATTTCCCCTTGGGGTATTTATAAGCCTCTCGCCGCCCCGCTGTTCGGAGCGGTGTTCTCTCCTACCATTCGCCTTTTCACTCGCGTTTTAATCCCCATTGCTTTACCTCGCCAGTGGTATTACCACCCCTTCCCTTTCTCTTTCCCTTGCCTCCTTTTTTCGCATGACCAACTCGCAAAACTTGAGGAAGGCTTTTCTCCCGTCTTCCCTTATCATTGTTCTCCACGTCATCTCTGGGCCTGTCTCCTTCATCAGTTCTGTACGCTGTTCTACCCAAGCCGGGCAATACCAAAGCGTATGTTTGGCTGAGTCGTTCTCAGCCCCACAGAACCAACATTCTGCCGTCGGTTCCCTTCCGATGCGACACAGGTACCTACCAAAGCACCCATGCCCCGTCAGCACCTGTGTCGCTCGCAAAGTTAGCCCTACTTTAGCGTTCAGCCATTCGATCAGGTAGTCACTAATCGCTCCGATTATCACGTCCTCTTCGCGATCTGTTTTACTTAGCCATTCCTTCCATTTCCTATTCTCTTTTCTTCTGGATTCTACTTTGATTCTCTCAATTTCTTCCTTTGGTATCGGGGTGTTGTTTGGCATATTCCTTCTCCGCTCGGTGACCCTTTCGTATGCCTCCTCCTGTCTTTTGGCCTCCAGCTCAAAGGGAGATGTACCTGCCAACGTTGTGTTTGTTATCCACGACGTAGTTTTATAGGCTCTGACGAGTCGACCCGTAATTCTTCTTTGCATTTGCCTGAGTATCTGCAGTGTCTTCCTGTTTTTGCTGGTATGGTACGCCCATATCGGCGCTCCGTACAATGCCATAGATGTTATGACCTGAACGTAAAGTCGTCTCACCTTATTTTTTGGTCCTCCCAGGTTGGGGAGCAACCTACTTAGGCAGAGAGCCGCCTTTTCCAATTTTGGAGCCAAAATCGCAAAGTGGTTCTCGAAAGTCCACTTGCTGTCTAGTACGAGCCCTAGATATTTCATTGTTTTCCCTATTTGGACGTCCGCCCCTGCTATGCGTAGAGTCGCACTCGGTTGCTTTCCTCTGTCAAAGAATCCAACTGCCTCCGTTTTTGAAGGGGCCACCTCAAGGCCCATTTCTGCAATTCTTGCGACTATCACCTCTGTTGCTATATTGGCGTAGGTGATGGCTTCCTCCCAATCCACTCCCGATGTTAATACTATTGTGTCATCGGCATAACAGATCACCGTGCTGCCAGTTGGGAGTTCCTTTCCGTTCATAATATTATTAAACCCCAAATTCCATAGGAGCGGACCTAGGATTGACCCCTATGGTACTCCTCTTTCCACCGTTCTTTCACATGCTGCTCCATCGCTTTTGTTGTAGGAGAGTTTTCTATCTGAGAGGTAGCTCCTTACAACCCTCCTTAGGTATAGTGGTACCTTGTGCTTTTTCAGAACACACCCTATGGTGCTCCACGGTAGCGAATTAAAAGCATTCTTTATATCTAACGATACCGCAACTACTTTGTGTCCAGCTGAGAATGCTTCTTCCATAAACCCTCTAGTGGCGTTTATCGCGTCCACCGTTGATCTATCCTTCCTGAACCCGTATTGTTGTGGGTTCAGGTTCGGGCCTGCCTCGTCTAAATGTTTTACAATTCTTTCTGCTATAACTCGCTCCATCAGCTTCGCCTCGTCATCGAGGAGGCATATTGGCCGGTATCCGGATGCTTGGTCATCCGGTTTCCCAATTTTCCTTAGAAGGACCAGTTTGGCATTTTTCCATGTTGTAGGAAACTGTCCCCTTTTCAGGCATTCCGTGTATAGCCTGATTAGTTCACCTGCTAAGACCTCCGTCGCAAGTGCCCATGCCTTTGGTGGAATACCACTGTGCCCGGGGGCCGCGTTTTTTCTCTGCATCTTTTTTACTGCTAATAGCAGTTCTTCGTGAGTCACTTCTAAGTTTTGGTTCCATGCCGTGGTTCCCTCTGACGGTAGTCCCGGCTCTCTCCATTCCCTAGCTGTTCCCTCCGGATGGGGAAATAGACCGGTGAGAACTTTTTCCAGAATATTTTCCTCCAGGGATTCTGTATAGGGAGGAGTCCACCTTCTCAATTTCCCCATGACCGCCTTGTAAGGTCGCCCCCATGGATCGTCGTTTAGGGAAAGTGTGAACTCCTCCCATGCCTTGGCCTTGGCTTTTCTGATGGCCTTGCCAAAATTGTCTCTGGCCTGTCTAAAGCTTTCTAGTTTCCATTGGGTTTCCTCGTCTTCCAGAGGAGTTTTCCTTCATCTTATTCTTCTGATTCGCCTTCTGGCGTTTGTGAGTTCCTGGCGAAAACGGTTTAACTCCTCACTCCACCAAGGCATAGCTCTGCAGGGCCTCGGCTTCGTCCTCGGCATGGCCATATCACATGCCTCTGTTAAGGTTCTTTGAAGGAACTTGGCCTGTTCATCGAGGTTTTCGATGGCTCCTACTTCTCTTTTTGGCCATGTCCTAGCCATTATCGCTGCAAGGAACCTGTCTTTCTCTAGTTTTTTCGTTGCCCATCTTTTCGCACTAGGTATGCTTCTCTTCCGAATTTGCATGTTTGTGGCCATTAGATGCATTTCTACGTACTTATGGTCTGATTTAGACTCCCTATCGGATACGAACCACTTAGTCACTCTCCTTGCTGCTTCAGGGTTTGCAAAGGAGATGTCGACTATTGACTCCCCATTTTGTCTTATACAGGTGCTTTTTTTTCCTACGTTTAGGCAGCACATGCCTAGTGAGCTGGCCCATTCTGCTAGTATTTTTCCTTTAGCATTAGTGACGTCCGAGTTCCACAGATCAGACTTTGCATTCATGTCTCCTGCTATTATAAGTGGCTTGTCCGAGTTTTGAATAGTCCACCTCTCTAACTCCATAGCCTCCTCAAACAGGGTGATATCCATGCTTGGTGGGGTGTACACTCCCATCACCAGCATGTCCCCCCACCTAATGGCCACGTAATGCTCTCCCCTGCTGTGCAGGGTGCATGGCATTGCCTCTTTGGATTGTCTCCAAGTTATTGCCGATTTTTTGGCGTTTGCGTACCAGTGTGGATGGTCTTTCGGTATATTGTATGGTTCTGCCACAATTGAGAGTGCAAAATCCCCTTCCGCCATTGTTTGCATTAAGATGTCGTGCCCATCCCTTGAGTGGTTAATATTCGATTGTAATATTTTATTAACCATCTTTTGTTTTATTGGAGATTCCTCCTTCTCCTTCTTCTTTGTTTGGTTCCTTTACTTGGCCTTCTGCATCCCAGCTTCGTCCCTGATTGGGTCAGTCGAGTTCCTGAATTGGTCTTGCCTCTGGAGTTTTCCACTCTTGTGGATCATCCACCTCCATATTTTCCATCACGGAGTTTTGTGTAGTATCCATAGTTTTGGCATCGCATGCCGCCATTGATTTGGCCACGCTTGTCTCCACCTCTCCAGTTACTTTATCTATTTTCATTGGGTTTTTCCCTGCCAGGTCCCCGTTTATGGTCCTCGTGCTATTATTTCCAATGGTATCCTTCCCTATGCTTATACTTAGGGGGGCTGGTATCGTTTTGTTTTTGCCTATTTTTGGAGGCTTACACGCCTGTCCCCCCATCCTGTGGTTTGCTTTGATGCCTCTCTCGGCGCATATTACGCAATGGATTTGTTCTTTGCATCCTCTAGCATTGTGTCCCTCCTGTCCGCACCTGTAACATATTGTGGTCCTGTCCTTTTCATTTCGACATTGGTGTCTAACGTGGCCTGTCTCCAGACATCGGTAGCATTGGACAGGTCTCTCTGGGAGTAGTTCTACTCGGACTGTTGTCCACCCGATTCGGATTCTCCTGTCCTTTGTCACTTTTTTAGCCGCAGCTAATGGGCATTTAATCCACGCTGTCCCTAATCCATTGTTGCTTGGACTAATCTCACTTACTTTAATTGAGTCTTTGTGACATTCTCCTTTTTTGGAAATGGTCATCATTATATCCTCCTTCGTCGTTGATTCTTCCAAGTCCTTGAGTCGTATGTCTGCAAATTTCTCTGGGCGAGATATTAAGACATTCTGCTCATTCGCCAGGGCTTCCTTTAGCTTTTCCGCCAATTTATCTGTCTTCTTTGCTCCTTCCATTCCCGGAATTTCAAGGAGCAGTGCCCCCGTTCTGGCTTTCCTTGGGCGCAGTTCGGAAATTTCTAGGCTATCGATGTCGACTTTACTTTTCGCGATGCACATCACGTCTGCATAAGATGTCTCTCCCCGGCAGCTTATCTGAACCGCCGTAGTATTCGGGACCCTTCTACTGTTTTGGTTCCCTTCCCTACTTGCCATTTTGGGATTTTTCTTTGGAGTAGATGAGGGAACTACATTTCTTGTTTCTGGCGATTTACCTATTTTGTTTTGTGCCTTCTTTTCTTTCCTGCCGACCACTTTGGACCATAACGTCTCCTTTTCCGTGTCTTCTGTGTCGGTCGTTTCCTTAATGGTTATTTTCCTTCTTTTATCCGCCTCTGGTTGTTTGAGCCTCTTTTCTGGGAGTACTATTATTATCTCCCTTCGTGATTGAGCTCTTTTCCGTCGTTTTTCCTCCACTTCTTTCCAGTATTATAGGGACCTTCGGTATTTGAAATTCCGTAATTATCGGTTTCCTACCGTGTCGCGATAGTTCCTCTGCTACAATCTTCCTAATTAATTCTGCTAATTCCATCTGGTTGTATTCTATTTCTTTCTTCTTACTTCTTTTGTTTTCCTCGTTCTCTATTTTGGGCTTTGTCCCCTTTCCTTCTTCCTTACTCGTGTCAGCCATATATCTCTTGTGTTCGTTGTATATTTCCTCCTGTACATTCGGGTCCTCTTGTAATATTTTTCTCTTTCCACAGAGGGTAGGACGGATGACCTTAGGCCATTCCTCTGGTCTATCCAGTGTGATTTTCTTACTTGAGGGAGGCTTCTCGTCAATCTCCATTTGTTCGGAGTCCGACGTGATTAATCTCTCCTTCGCCTTTATATTGGCTGAAGGTATCCTTTTTGTGGTTTTCTTCGGCGTCTCTGTTTGATGTCTTCCCTTGCTACCGCTTCTTTTGTCCCTTTCTTTAGGACTCGGGGTCTTGTCCCTCCTCCTTTCCCGTCTTTCTTTCTTTAATATCTGAAGCTCGTGCTTGTACGCTTCTGCCTCTCCTGCTGCCTGCAAGGCTTTTCTCCGCTCTCCTTCTACTTCTTCCTCCATCTTCGCTTTGATTTTTGCGATTTCTCTTTTTAGGGATTTTATCTCCGCGGATTTAGCTTCTTCTTTTGACCGCATAGCTTTGTCTTTAAGAACTTCAAAAATTCCCATTGACGAAGCCGCAGCTATCCTCAGGCTCTTTTGAAAAGTCCCTTTGAGATTGCTTGATGACTTAGCGACTCTCAGCACCTCCGTTAGGTTGTCACTTACTTTGGTAGCAAGCTCCTCAATAGACTTATCTTCCATTTCTTCTTTTATCTTTTCCAGATTTATCTTCGCTTTCTTGAATAATTCGCAGCTGCTATACTCCCTAATTATCTTCTCTCTATCTAATCGCAGCGCCTCTTCTTTGGCCTCATTATATTTGAGGATCGCCTCTCTTCTCCCGACATATTCCCCTGTTGTCCTGCTCTTACTGTAGTCAGATTCGGCTTCCGACGTCAGCCTATCCCTTTTCCTGTTTGATGTTATCCTTTGAGGGCCCTTGTTTCCTCGGTTGAGTTTCTCGGGGGGCGAATTCGTGTCCCAATCTTCCTCCTTTCCCGCCTTTCCTCTTCTCCTTTTTTCTTGGTCAGTCGTCTCACTGTCTGACGAACTGATCTCTTGGGTATCCGTATCCATTTCCATAGCCGATGAATCCTTGCTATAGCGTTCTGCTACCTTTCCTTTGTATGATCTCGGCCCGGGCTTTCTGAAGAACGATGTAGATGGCTGTTCCTTACCTCCTTTATATTCCTCCGTTTTTGGATCTTGTAATACATCTTCGATGTACATTGTTTGGAATAATTGGTCAGTCGAAGACTGTTCCACCTCGATCACTTCATTCCCTTCGGCCTTGCCTGTACCTTCCTTCTCTCTCTCCTTACTCCTTTGAGTATCCTTATCCATTGTTATGTGTTGTTGTTTTTTGCTTTGTTCCACTTAGTTTGTCCCACTCCCCGTGTCGGCTGTACCTTCCAGGGTGTACCCTCCCCGCCAAATTACTTGGCGGGGCCCCGAGTTCCCCCGGGGGGAAGGCTTATGCCTCAGGCCCGCGGAATATGCATCGCGAGCACTGGGCTCCAGCCCCCTACTGGCCTTCGGCTTGGGTGCAATGCCTCAGGTTTTCAGGGGTCCTCCGGCTCTGACCCCGGGGGCACCGACACGGGTGACGCCACTCGGGGC
>NW_017295939.1:4505-5547 GCF_001594075.2 Trachymyrmex cornetzi | reverse complement strand
GTCTACTATAACTTGGGGAGCGGGAGTCCGCCCCCCACCGGCGAGGCCCGACCCCCGTAGCAAACGCTTTTTATGCCACGGGGGACGACCCCCACCCCTCTTCTATACACCAACGGGGAAATTCGCCCGCGCAACGGAACGCTTGACGTCGCGCGGGCGAACCCCCGAACCCAGGATCAGGGAGTCCTCGGTGCAATGGGCATTGCTGCCCTGAGTGCTCCCTGAGAGTGCCCTGCCCGCAGACAGGGCACTACTTTCCGAAAAAATTTTCCGGCCCCGCCGCGGAATACGTCCACGCGGCCCGGGAAACGGGGCCCCTGGTTTCCCAGGGGAGCCCCTCTCCGAGAGGCATGGGGGTTCCCACAGATTCCTCTGTAGGTCCCCATCGCCTCCCCCACGGTTTTAAGACAAGCCCCCGCCCGCCCCCGGCGGCACGGAGTCCTGCCCTCCAACCGCGTCTCCATCAGAGACACCCAGTGTGCAATGGGCAGTCGTTTATGAAAAACGACCGCCCACTGAGCAAGCCTGATGGTGAATGTATGGGTGCAATGTGGGCAAGCCCACTCTATACATTCGCGACCCTACTCTGGCTTGGGCTCAATGGCTGTCGCCAGAGCCCGCCTGCAGCCTATGGCTGCGTCGCCTCTTTGGCCCGTGAGGCCCCAAGAGGAAGCCCCCCCCCTCCCCCCTGAAGGGAGAGGGGGAGTCCCCCCAGAGATCCACGGACCATGGTGGACGCCCACCACTCCTCGCATGGTGAGAGAGCAAACCTCTCTCTAACGGTGCCGTGCCACCGGGATTTGCAGTCGGAGTTACCTTCTCCTACCGGCGTATTGATTCCCCATCCTGCAAAAGGATGGTTCACTCCGAGGAGTACGGGGGGTCCTTGGGACGCCGGACCCTAGCGTACAGAGTCCCTCTATTTAACGAGGGACTCCGTACTGTGGGATATTAGCATTTTTTTTTGTTGTCGAGGAGGAAATCTTCCAAAGACGCCCGGGGAACCATCCCGGGCAGTGTCGGATTCGCCGCCCCGAGCCGA
>NW_017295939.1:0-672 GCF_001594075.2 Trachymyrmex cornetzi | reverse complement strand
GTGGGATCTCCCCCGATGCGTCCGGGAGTACCGGACCGCACCGGAAATGACCCCACCCCTTGCGGGGAAACCTAAAATAACCTAAACTAACCAAACCCTAACCTTATATGTATAACTAAATCAGACCAAATCAATGTTCTTCACGAAGACTAACATATTTTTGTCATTATAAATATAATGATAATAGAAATCTGTTAATATTCGTGAAGAGCGACGAAATATAGTTTATTATTTTCTGTTTATTTATACATCAATATAATTACTTATAAAAATTATTATAAAAATAATAATAATTACTATTTAATTATTAATATCACCACTTCTTACCGTTGGAAATATTTTTAATAATGTTATGCAGAAAAACCACACTCAGATCGGTTTCAGTAGTAGTTGAGTATATATGCTCGGGTTCGAATGCCATGTGTTCTTTTTCTGTGAAATTACGTGAGTTTCTGTAATAATGAAATAAAATAATGATAATAAAAGCAATACACTAGATATTTCTCTGGACCGAATTTTGATGAATTGTAGATCTCATGCAGATTTACTTTTTTTGCAGGAATAAATAAACGGAATATATCATAAAGAATAGATATAATAACAATAAAGACTAGTAGTAAGTGGGCAGCTATGGGCCGTCAAAACAAACCCCCTCCACTCGACCTCCGGCGC
>NW_017295938.1:27960-28339 GCF_001594075.2 Trachymyrmex cornetzi | reverse complement strand
CGAAGCGTCGAGCAATCGTAGACGATCCATCAGCTCGTTGGGATCGTCCCAGTGCACGTAATCGCATTGTTGTTTAGCGTCATTGCGCGAGGTAATCCCTTTCCAGATTTCGTACTCTGTTTCTTGGGTGTCATCGACATCAACGGTGCGATTATGTGTTTGTACTTATATCCTCTGTTGCTCAATAATCGGCCCTGAGACTGATGCTTTTGTTTGTGCGCGTTCGTCGCCAGCAGCATGCTCTTGTACTTGTTCATATCGTCTTCCGTGTAGAGGAGATTGTCGGGAATTCTCTTGAAAATCAACTCGTAAAGACCGGGTGTACCGGCGTATCGTACGTCGTCGATAATTATATTGTCAGCGTCATCCACGTCGAAAC
>NW_017295938.1:24610-25890 GCF_001594075.2 Trachymyrmex cornetzi | reverse complement strand
CGAGAACACGACATTGCGTATTCTCGGAGCACCGATCTCACCGATAGACACGCGGCGGACAAGGTACTCGCCGATAAAGCGCTAGGACGCGTCACCGCGAGAGATTCGGCTCTGAGCGAGAGAGCCGCCGCTGCTGCCGTTTGGGCAGCAATGAAAACCAAGACCAAGATCGGCATGGGCATGAAACCGAAGAAGAAGACGACACGGAAAAAGACAGCGAAAAAACGGATACTACCGACGGCGAAACGAGGCGGCATGTTACCGTTTCTGCCAATGTTGGGCGCGCTCGGATCTTTGATTGGAGGAGCGGCCGGTGTGGCGAAAGCGGTAAACGATAGCAAAGCCGCGCAACGTCTGCTCGAGGAACTGCAACGCCACGATCGCGCGATGGAACAGGGCCGCGGACTGTATCTCGCTCCGCACAAATACGGGCTCGGAATGTATCTCAACCCCTACAAACGTGGACAGGGCGTAGCAGCGAAGAAAAAAAAACGCCAAAGAGACGATAAAAATGCCCGCGGGTGCAACTACCAACGTGCAATTGGACATGCTTGCGAGACGTATGCGCGTACCGTATTTTAGAGGTGTTTTCATGCGTAACGCGTTACCGACGAGCGGCTCGCGTCGAAACGAAAGCGGTGAAATCGTGAATCTGGACGATGTGACGGGACTCGGTACTCACTGAGTAGCGTACGCAAAGAGAAACAACCGCGTTGTGTACTTTGACAGTTTCGGTAATCTTCCACCGCCCAAGGAAATGGTGCGATATTTTGGAAACGATGTTACGGCGATAGAGTACAATCGCACGTCGTATCAGATGTACGACCAGAGCTTCTGTGGACAGATGTGTCTGCGGTTTCTACGAACGGTCGATGCGCGTGAATTTAAAAAGCTCGACGAGGTGCCGTGAAATCTCAGTATTGGTCGAACACTTTTTCCGTCATGTCGTTGACACTTACACTAAGCGGGAAGAGCAGCCTCCTCACGGCGAACTACTTCCCCGCCATAGATTTGAGTGACGGTGATTACGAGCTCGGCCTGATGATTTTTGAGACTTATCACACGATACCGAATGTAAACGAATCAAACAATAAATTTTATTTCGACAAAGACGACGCAGAAATTACAATTCCTGAAGGTTCGTACGAAGTACGAGACATAAATGAATTTTTGAAACGTACGGAAACGTTCGCGTCGCGACGCGCTTGAAACCGTTGACGTAGTACAACCGTTGCGTGGTGACAATAGCAACAATAACAACAACAACAGCAACAACGATA
>NW_017295938.1:23060-23267 GCF_001594075.2 Trachymyrmex cornetzi | reverse complement strand
GTAACGTGAAACTTTATTTAAATTCAACGTTTTATCCGTACGACGATTTAAATCTGGATTTTGGTAAAAAGAGATACGCCGTCCTGTTTGATATGTACTTCCGTTTTCGTAAAGCATATTATGGAATCGATTGCTTCGAAACGCTACTCAACGTGCTCTCATTTACCCGGGAAGGACCTTTTGTGGTCATTGATTGCTCGCGACAAA
>NW_017295938.1:22551-22932 GCF_001594075.2 Trachymyrmex cornetzi | reverse complement strand
TGTGCGCAAGATCATGTAAATTGCATCAACATGTATTTAGAACTTTAAAGAGAGAGAAAAAACTGGAATAAGATGCTGTCTCGAAAAGTTGTTCGTCATGGCCATACCGACGTTTGTGGATCTACAAGGATTCATCGTTAATAAGAATTTTATCGTGAAGGAAGTAGCGGTGCTGAAACAGGGGACCGTTCTCACGCATTACATTTTTAGGAGTCCCGTGCCGTGGAAATTTTTTACAAGATCCGACAGGTTTTGCGCTTCCTGGTTGATTGCTTATCACCATGGATTGCGATGGGAGGACGGGAGAATCCCGTACAGCGAGGCGAAACGTCTGATTACTGCGGCTGTATTTGAAGATGATGCTATCGTATACGTCAAGGG
>NW_017295938.1:21967-22458 GCF_001594075.2 Trachymyrmex cornetzi | reverse complement strand
AATTAATCTAGATGTTGCTAATACTATGCGATGCGGACAACATGTTAAGAATTGCGCGTTACAAAATGTATTGAAAATATATAACTGGTGGTTGCAAAAAGAATTTTTTTAAATAAACAATACGTTAACGTATTTGTTATGTATTTCTTTTCCCTTCCTTTGTAATACATGTATAAACGTATGTATGTATGTATGTATGTACGTATAAACGTATGTACGTATAAACGTATGTATGTATGTATGTATGTATGTATAAACTCATGACAAAGAAAATATGTAAGAAGACGTGATAAAACATGTCGCGACACATTCAAAATTCTTGGAAAGAGGGAGAGGGTTTGTCTCCCCTCTTCGATTCCAGAAGTATTACCATATACGCCACAATTTACGCGAATGCAATCAGTCTTGTGATACCCGCTTGTACGAACGGCTGAAAAAATGTACTTCGCCAAAGAGAGCAGCGCATCGTATGACGTGAAGAAGGAATATAA
>NW_017295938.1:20084-21756 GCF_001594075.2 Trachymyrmex cornetzi | reverse complement strand
TCGAAACATGGAAGGGTCTCTGCGAGCAGCGATGGAATATTTACAAGATGTTGCGAAACGAATACAAGGACAATTTTATAAGCGTTGGGCCGTTAACCGTCAGAGTTTGCACGATGAATGACGCTACGCTCGTACGTCTCGATTCTTCGTCCGTACGCATGACGATGACTGAAACGACGTTACGCCGCATGTTCGAGTTTGACGGATGTATCGATGTAACGTTTGAACGATTAGCCCGACTCGTCGATACGGTTGATATCAAGTATACGCGATTCTCCAATATCACGTCTAAGAACGCTATACGCGATAGTGACATCTTCAATGGATATCAGCTCATCGATTGCGAGCTGTTAGCTTTAGTTTTTAGTACGTAAAAAAATCAGTGTAATAAGATGTGAATAAAAAAATTTTCTTTCGCATCACAACATATAGACTTTCTTTTACTCCCTATCCTTTGTCTCGATGTGCTAGTATAAAACTATATTGAAAAAACTAGGACATAAAACTGGATCATAAAACTACATAAAAAAAAATGGGGGATTTTCACTCTATTGAACCATTTCTTCCGTCCTTTCTTCGATATCGCGTTACGCGCTCTGACATCGTTGCGCTCCGACATCGTCGCGCTCTATCTTTTTCTAACACACAAGCCCTTGTTACCTACGCATTTTTTTTTGCAGTGTCTAGAATTCTATAGTTCTATAGTCTACGAACACTTATGATCTTAAATGTTCCATATGCAGTGCAAATGCAAATGCATCCTGGACAGCCTCGCTATAGCAAAGAATGCTCCTCGGCATCAGTCTTCTGCCGAATCTTGACCGCGCACGAGATTAGTTAGTGACTTAAAACGTGAGTGATTCTTATAAACGTGCAAAAGTATTCTACCATTTAGCGTTAATGGTAGAATACTTTTGCACGTTTATATGACCGTGCAAGTGAAAGTGATAATGTTTTTTTATAGAAAAAATTTCTGTAATAAACTGCCAGCCAACAATGAGCAACCTGGGAGACGTCCTAAAGATCCGGTACGAGTACCCGGTTGAGGGAGTAAGTAGTACTAGATTTTTTTATTTAAACATTTTCTTTTTAAATTTATTGCTAGATTTTTTTTTATTTAAAAGATTTTTTTTAATTTTATTGCTATATTTTTTATTTAAAAAATTTTTATTTTTATCGTTTTTCCCTAGTATCTCGTAGTTGATAATCAAAAAGTCGAACGGCTGCAATTAACCAAGGAAGTCGGGATCCTGAAGATCCCATTGGTAAGATTATAAATTATAACTTATACACTATACATTCTGATTCTGATTATATTTTTTAATTCTATTTGTACTCTTTTTTTTCCAGAAGACGCATCGCTGTGATATATGGATAAAAGGGTTCATAAACCCACATCATTGGCGCAACGTGCGGGCGGAGAGACAAGCAGAACGACTTTTCAGATCGTATTATATGGATATTTGGGAAGACAACAGCCTTTTTTAGAAGAGCTGTTCGGTCTCCGGCCATACGAGTCGGAAGAACCGGAAGAGTTGTGGTGTAAGTATCCTAAATTTATATGTAAATTTATATTTAAATTATTATATTTCTCTTATATATTGTATACTAATGTAATGCTTTCTTTTTGTTTTACAGAAAGCTGCAGCGGCGGCGGCGGTCGGCGGCGGCG
>NW_017295938.1:16376-19942 GCF_001594075.2 Trachymyrmex cornetzi | reverse complement strand
CCCCGCGCCCCGCCCTCCCCTCTAGCCCCGTGGGTTCGAACCGCTACAGTATACCTACTTCGATCTGTTACGATTATGAGAGTACAATTACCTATTGTAAAATTTATAATTTAAAAAAAAGATAATACAATAAGTATAACAAGCTGCATTATGTAAAAAAATTCATGTTTATAGAACAAAAAAATTAATTTACAAATCATTGGAATATGAGATTTCGGGTTTTACAAATGGGTCATTTCTTTTTTTGCTGCTGCTTCATCTTCTACACTGAAAAAAAAGTTATAGCTATCAAATATTGAGTGAAATAGTTTCAACTAAATGTTGAGGTAATATAACTAAACGTAAGTTTACTTTTACAAATATATAGTAAGTATTACCGTTGGTAATACTGTTTAGTAATATTTACTAAATATTTGTAAAGGTAAACTTATGTTTAGTTATATTACCTCAACATTTAGTCGAAACTATTTTACTCAATATTTGATAGCTATAACTAGACTTTTTTTTCAGTGATACTGTAACTTGCAGTGTCGGCGTCAGTGTTGTTAGACGGGACGGATTTCTGGCGCATGCGTGACGATCAAACAGCCGAGCGCAGTGGTGTATCGTAATGTGTAGCCAGTGCAAAAGAAATGGGCGCGTAGTCTTGGCGAGCTCTGCGTAAAAATGGGCTAGGTAAGGTAAATATAATTTGTTTTATTTAGTTTAATTTAAGTATATTTTATTTAAATATGGAAAAAGGAGCAATTAAGAAACATAAAATTAGGGCATTTCAATCTTCATTAATTGATATTTATATTATTGTTTTTTTATATCAAGTACGTCACAAAATTAACAATTTTATAATTAAATGTATATTTATTTTATGAATACTGATAAGGTTTTTGGCAGTTTCCCTTACCCTTGCAACAAATGTTGGTATTCTATGAAATTCTGCCAAATTAAATATTTTAATTTAAGAAACTGTTTATAAAAATTATTTTACCCTTCCTTCTCGTTTTTCAGCTAATATTTTATTATTAAAAACGCAAATTATTAAGTTTTTAATATTTATATATTCGTATATATACGTAAAATCTATTAAATATATTATATATTTTTATATATATGTATACATATGTAAAATATGTCAAATATATTAAAATTTGTAACATTTTTGAAAAAATTTTACACAGGCGACTAATAATCTCCTATTTACTAGTGATTCGGTACGTTACTGAGCCTACATTGAATGCGCATGCGCCAGAAATCCGTTCCATCTAACAACACTGGTCGGCGTCGCCAATGATTGTTTCAAACTTGTTATTAGTTTTCTATATAATAACATTAATAACATATTAATGTTATTCAAATTATTATAATATAAGCAAGGAAATAAAAAAGTAACTCTCTTCGTGAACACCCTATAATATAAGCTAGCGATATTTTTTGTTCAAAAAACATGAATTTTTTATATACTTATTGTATTATCTTTTTTATGAATTATAAATTTTACAATAGATAATACACTTGTAATTCTAACAGAAAAAGACCGAAATCCAAACAGTTACGATCATCGTTATTAATAAAAAGACTGGAATCGAAACCGAAATAATAAATTAGGTATAGCCTTGGACCACAACCATAACCGGACCGAAATTTTATTTCCCTGGACTATTAATCTTTCCTATATTTTGTATAATTATTAATGCCAGTATGCACATATTTCAGATATAGTCAAGAGGAATACGGTACAAACTATCTGGTGAGAAGGCTTTTGGCAGTTGCAGCTGTATTTAGGCGGTGTCTGTGCAATATTATAGGTGAGTCAATTTTATTATCGGCTGCATTTCAATGTTCGACATGTCAAGCTTTATAATGCTCAAATTACTACTGAAAATGATGTGTGATAACGGAATATGTGAACAGAATGTAATTGTGGATTTTTTTACAGGTACTGCGATGTCAAAATTCCTAGAGAGAACTAAAGCTACTGCTCGTGTTGGAATGGACATCGGATTTCCAGGACTGGATTTGCGAAGAAGAGTTTGCGAGAAGATTTTCAGTCAGGTAAAAAGAACAGCGGCGGTTTATTGCATGATGTAGTTATTATCGTCATATAGTATGTGATATGTAAGTACTTGTAACTCGACGATTATATTACTGCTTGCTTGGATGCGTACTACACGTGCAATTTGCAAGTTTATTTCTATTACCATGTATATATTATTAGTTTTATTCCTATTTTACTGACTTAGCTTCTTTATTATTTTTTTTTACTTTTACTTTACTTTTTACTTTACGTAAATTTAATTGATTTGATCAACACGTTATTCGAAATTTTAATAAGAGATTTGTAGACATTTTTGAGCACAATAGTTCCACAAAAAAATATTCTTGCAAATTTCCCCAATGTAGCAACAGCTATTATTGGTCGAAGGATGGTGAAAAAGTCGTAAATAAACATTTTTACCGATTCCGAAACAATTCCGAAGTTTCAATGAAACGGATTTGTGGGATTAAAAACTCAGTTAATTACCGTAATATGTTCATTTGCGAGAATCATTTTCGGAAAGAGGATTTTATGAATTACACAAAACATCTTTTGAATCATAATGTTGTACCGAAAGAAATCGAAATTGCAGATAATTTAATTCCAATAAACATTTCTGCTTCATTTGAGAACGATCCAGTAGACCGAAATTACTGCCAACCATTACATCAACAATCAGTACCTGCCGTTAGTATCGATTCAGAAAACAATTCACTTGAAGAAAATTCGTGTGATATCTCTATACTTCCGCGAACAGTGACACTGTTACTGAAGACACTCCTGCTGATTTTTATAACAATAGTATGTTCGAAAATGTTCCGATATTTAATAGTTATTTAAATAAATCTAAAAATTGTTCACAAATTAATGAAAGTAATGCAAGCAATATTCCAATTATTTGTATTTGTCAGGACGATGAATGCAAAGATGGAAAATGTTCTTCATGTAACGATTTTGAACCAGATAATGATTCTGTAGCACCTATCAAAAAAATTAAAACCGGATTTTTAATGGCAGCAGGAGTGGCCTCAAAGACGATGTCACCGCGAAAGACGATCATGTACAAAATCCATTTCAAAATCACTGCACAATTGTGCAAAATTAAAAAGAAATTAGGTGACGAAAGGAACGCTTTGACAGAATTAAAATCTATGCATGACAAATATATGTTTGATTGTATCAATGAGAAATTGAATGATGTCACTAAACATTTTATAAATTCTCAATTACGAAATGTAGATCGTACCTCTGCCGGGAAACGATGGACTGAAGAAGATAAGGTTTTTGCATTGTCTATTTATAAACGAAGTCCTCGCGTTTATAAGTATCTCGCGACCTATTTCGAATTATCATCCACGCGTACTCTGAAGTACATATTGTCAAAGATTCCTTTCGATACTGGAATAAATAAACTTCTTTTGCAACAGCTTAAAGTTAAAAGCGATGAAATGCATAAGCTAGATCGATATTGCACACTAGTTTGTAACGATGCATCCCCATAACTGCGTTCCCGGCAATGCCAACTCGCCGGATG
>NW_017295938.1:14242-14680 GCF_001594075.2 Trachymyrmex cornetzi | reverse complement strand
CAAAATTAAAAAGAAATTAGGTGACGAAAGGAACGCTTTGACAGAATTAAAATCTATGCATGACAAATATATGTTTGATTGTATCAATGAGAAATTGAATGATGTCACTAAACATTTTATAAATTCTCAATTACGAAATGTAGATCGTACCTCTGCCGGGAAACGATGGACTGAAGAAGATAAGGTTTTTGCATTGTCTATTTATAAACGAAGTCCTCGCGTTTATAAGTATCTCGCGACCTATTTCGAATTACCATCCACGCGTACTCTGAAGTACATATTGTCAAAGATTCCTTTCGATACTGGAATAAATAAACTTCTTTTGCAACAGCTTAAAGTTAAAAGCGATGAAATGCATAAGCTAGATCGATATTGCACACTAGTTTGTAACGATGCATCCCCATAACTGCGTTCCCGGCAATGCCAACTCGCCGGATG
>NW_017295938.1:12967-13224 GCF_001594075.2 Trachymyrmex cornetzi | reverse complement strand
GAGCCGAGAGTTCCGCTTACCCGTGATACGTGACCGGCTTCGACGAGAACCAGGGGGTAGGCATTCGCCCGCCTCCGTCGGACGCTTCCGACAGTCAGAGTCGTGCCGTATCACGCGTTCACGCAGAAAGCGCACATTTCGGGGCGACGTATCGCTCCTCGCGTTGCGACGCGTCGCGTATACCACACGTGTTACCGGTGTAAGCCCGCGTCCCGCACACCGCGCGTCACCGAGCGAAGCACGCGACCACGATTCGC
>NW_017295938.1:6274-12914 GCF_001594075.2 Trachymyrmex cornetzi | reverse complement strand
ACACCGCTTTTGTACACACACACATACACCGCCGATCGTTGCTACCAGTCGCGACAACTGGTCACACACGTACACACATACACATACACATACACGCACTCACACTCTGTACTGAAACACACCAAATATATATTATCGTTCATACTTAGCCGAGCCGTATTTTACTGCATTATTACCGCCTTGTCTCTCTCCTCCTGCCCGAACCTCTTTGCGACCCTGGCCGCAGCCCGTGACCGACGAGCTACGTCCGCGCAAAGTAAGGTTGTTTCAAGTTTTTGACGAGATTTCTCTTAGTAATGGTTTTCACTATGAATCACATAAACAACAAATTACTGGTTTCGAAAACTTAGGTGAATTGGGTCGAACACATAGGGCAGCAAATCATGCTCTTGTTTTCATGTTACGTGGTCTGAGGAAATCATAGAAACAAGTCATTGCTTATTATTTTACGGCTGGTACAATTTCTAGTAGCAATCTGAAGTCGATAATAACGAATATCATTGAACAACTTCAGGAGATAAATCTAAAAGTAAAAGCAACTGTTTGTGATCAAGGTTCCATTCAGAGAAAGGCGCTATCAGAATTATGTTTAGAAAACACTATGAACCCAACTTGTTGCACGTTTGTCGTTAAGTCCGAAACTATTGTAACTATTTACGATGTTCCCCATTTATTAAAATGCACACGGAATGCTTTGCTCAGATGTAACATTAGATTCGCGGAAGATAAAGTAGCAAAATTTCAATATATCAGAAATGCTTTTGATGTTGAACTCAATTTCAGGTAAAACTACAGAATAGGGGACCTCCCTCCTATGACCTTGACATATGTTGTCAAGGTCATGACCCTGAGTAACTTACGCCAAGTTTTAGCCGTCGCTCGTCCTTCGTTGAAAAGTTATTAACAAAAGAAGTTCAGCTATATATGTAACACGAGAATTCTCTACTTTACAATATGGTCATGACCTTGACAACATATATCAAAGAGTCTCACCTTCAACTCTCACCTTCGAGTCTCACCCCCCCCCCTTACCCCTGCTCCGGAGGCGCACGACTCTCCACACGAAGTAAGGGCTACCTTTCGCCAACAAATAAATAGTTTGGTTAGAAATTCGTGTACTATAAATGCATATTGAACAGCACAGTAACTGTGTATCAGTAACAAATATGACTCTTGTTGCACCCTTGGGTGAAGGATACAGATAGGGGATTCGCCGAGGACCAGGACGCACAAATAAACCACTCAATACAAAATAACACTTTAATAACTTTAGTAAATTCTTACAAGATCACAATTAAATATTATGTGTTATGACCTGTACTATTGCGATTTCGCGTCGGCCCGATTTTGGTTATAAGATAAGTTCGTGTTGACTTTATTAATCGGTTCGACTTATATTTTATACGCGTGAGCTGTTGGCGTACGGCGTTGTCTCGGATAACAGCTGATAATAGACTCTTCTGCTTTGCCAGTATGTCACGGTTAGAGACCTAGAAAACAGAGATGCGTTTTTGCGTCGGTTGGGTTAGGTAGCCACCGCTATTTTAATTCAATATAAGTACTCTTAACCTTATAAGTTGATGACAGTTGATGCAAAAGGTAAAGAAGGTTAAATTGCTAGAAAAAGAAAAAAGTATTTCCTAAATAAAATTACTGTAAGTAATATTTTTTTAGACCGTATATGAGAAACACAATCAGAAGTTTGAAATGCCTATTACGGTCGACGCTGGATCTTCGTTGCTTAAATCTTTATCCAATTAAGCATGGCTTTACTTTTGCTACTGTATGAAGTGTTCCTTTTTTTTGTTGTTCCCTTTTCATTTGTCCGAACTGTTTATATCTCATACTAAAATATTGTCGTAATAGTTTGGTTGTTACGTTGTGACATTGGGGTACAATAGATGCCCATACATATTGTAGGGATTGTACAAGTGTATCATACACATTAACTTTTTCGGTTCTCAGGAAATCTTCTCTAACTATTCTAAATGTAAGTTCAGCTTTCCATATTGCTTTGAATGCTTCTTCAGATACTTGGGTTAAACAATTATCTTTGTAAGCATTTAATGTTGTGAGGAGTCCATATGTGGCTCTTTCTCCTGCCATAACAATGCGTTGTAACACGTATCACATATTGTATATACTTTTTTTACACTATTTAATGTACTTCCTGCCATATCATATAATATTTATCTCTCCCACATTGAGAAGTAGGAAATATTTTCATCAGCCACACTAGGAATTTCTATACAAAGATTGAGTTCAGGATTATTATATTTTGTACATTGTGAATTTGTCAAAAAATCAAGAGTCATTTCACCGTCGTCTGCATCATAGCTACTTCTTTCGATTGTACAAAATTGTGCAATTGAAATAGCTTTTAGAAGATTTTTAAACATCAAAGCATTGGGTATTGCTTGACGAAATCTGATACAAGAAAAAAGATTTTCTAAGAAATCTTGTGTGAATCTTCCAGTCAATAAAAATTTTAATCTTCCTTCATCAAGAAAATATTCTTGTAAATCTAAAATAGTAGTCGTAGCAATCAGGACTCCACACTGCACTGGTTTCCATCGTAAATCTTTTCCAATAGTCATTCCAGAAAATGTTCTCATAGTTAGTTTTAAATGAGATATAGCCTTTTCATATGCTTCTTTATTATTTTTATTTAATACTAAAGTATAATATCTTGAAGTCATCAAATCAAACCAATGATTAACCAAACGTACAAACCAAGCAGTTGTGATGTAAGAAGAATCTTGTTTTACAAGTGCTAAAAGTTGAAGAGCAGACGATGAACGCTGGCAAAAGATGGATTTAGAAGTGGAAACTTTCATCTTATTAAAATGATTACTTTTATCTAAATTTTCTTGTTTCATTCTATAAGCAACTTTAAGTTCCAAATTTTCCTCAGTATTACAGATTTCAAGAAAATGTTCCAATTTAACTTCATTTGAAGGAAGATTTTCAGATTCTACAATATCCTGTGGCAAATAAAGGACTTTATTGTTTACAATCACTAATCTAATGGATTTAAACAGATGAGGGACATCTGGCATTATATATAATCGAGATAAAGATCTAACAGGATGAGACATACTGGATATCACTTCAGATCGATTTGCCATGATGCCAAAAGCCTTCCACATGCTTCTATTGTCAGGACCCATATCACTCACAACACAATGAATATGTAGGCCAATTCTTTCACCACAGTCTATGATATCTTTGATTACGTTTGCATATGCTTGTCCTGTAGCACCTTCGTTTGTATCTTTTACTTTAGAGCCAGTTAGGTGAAAACAAACAGCTTGTTTCCATCGAACAGTAATGCCACCAAGAAGAAAGACCAAAACTTTGTTTGCGACACCGGAATGAGAAGCAAGCGTAGTTTTTCCGATAAATTCCTTTGTACTAGGATCAAACATTTCTCCCTGGTTCAATAGACATTTCATCCAATGCTAGTACACTATCTTTCCAATCTTCTGTATTATGTATAATTTCTTCCGCAAGTAAATCAAAAGTTTGTTGTAAAATTCCTGGTCTGAATTCAATATGTTCTATTTTTTTTTGTAAAGTCCGGATAGATAGTAAAGGAATATGCTTTTGTACCTCTTTGTATCCTGATGATCCACATTTTAATCTTAAAATTAAAGCCTGTTTCACAGTATTTGGTTCCCATTGTAAATCTTATAGCGTTTTCGATTGGGCAAAATTTAGTGCGCACCAGTGCGCACTCAGTTCACACCAACACTGGACGAATTCCATGGGTTGCACTGAATAGTGCAAGTTCAAAAGAATACGCCAAGATTTTCAGTGCTAAAGCTGAAACTCATTTTTGTTCACTTTGAAGCAATGTTCAACAAAATGTTACAAAACTACAGTAAAAGATATTAAGAATAGGGACAAGACCCCGTTTTCAATTCAACTGCGCAGATTTGCTTGTCCCTATGTATATCCTTAACTGTGATAAAACGTGCACTGAACTGGCACCGTCAAAATATCTCGTGCCACTTAGTGCGCACTGAGTGCGCACTACGCGAGTGTCGTGCGATCAAATGAACACGTGACACTAGCCAAGTGCGCATTGGCACTGCCAATCGAACACGCTCTTGACACTGAGTGCAGCCAGTGCACCCCAATCGAAAACGCTATTAGTAATTTTTTCTGTAAATTGCCTTCTTTTGATCTTTATGCAAGATTTGCAATACATTTTCATCTATTTTTTTTTTATATTAGTAAAACTTTCTTTTTCTCGACGTAACTTTGTATTGCTCTTTCGTAGCGTCTCATTTTCTTGATGCACCTTATCAGCAATTTTCTTAACTCTTGCCAATTCTTTTTTTAGTTGCTCATTTTCCTTTTTTAAAGACACAGTCATATTATCTATATTTTGCTCTTTGATAGTTTGAACAGTTACAGCATTGTCAACTTCTTCCATCAATTCCGAAAGACTATTCAAAGCATTACTTGGTGTAATAGTACATATATTTGTAGGTACATCTGAATTATTTAATATAATATCAGAGTTTCCATTATCAATAAGATCTGACTCAACTTCTGGTGTTTTTGATATGTTCTTTTCTATCGTATTTGTTGAAGTACTTACAGACGTTTTGTTTATCTGAAAATATAAAAAAATTGAATCAAAGACCAGGAATTTTTTTATTTACTAGAGTGTGTGATGATTATAAAAATTCAAAGATAACAAATGTATGAAAATATCAAAAAATAACTTACAGAACTATCAGCAAATGTCAATAAAGTTTTATTATTGGAGACTGCTTTATTTGAATATGTGTGATCACAACCAAATAAATGTGATTTATTTGTTTCCATCTGTGTGTATACGTACATATATATAAAACACATATATTTATACTTAATATTTATAATTAATATTTAAAATTAGCATATATCTTCAAAATTAGAAAGATACTGATGACAAATTTAAAAAATATAAAAAATAAAATGTTTATAATATTTTCTTTTGATACGTGTAGACTTACCGGTAAAAATGTCCTTGTGTTAGTAATATCTTTCAATGTTCGTGAATAGATGTGATCATTTGCAGATATCTGCGCAAGATTATTAAAAATAGAAGGCACTGCACCGAATTTAAGCTTCCTCTTCCCATCCTCTCTAATTTTCTCCCAAGAAGAAACGTCAAAATGCTTCTGGAAAAAATATTATAAAATCATGAAACAAAAGAAACATCTTATAAAAAATATTTTAGCTATATAAGTTATAACTCACAGAGCATACAACTGATGAATTCATAGGCTGCCAAGAATATCCATTTATTTGTCTCACATTAGTGATCCACATATTTCTTATGTCAGAATTTGATGGGAAATAACGAAAGCAAAGAAATGAATTTTCTTTTTTTTGGTGTTTCCCTTTTTTGTATACATTTTTACAGCCAAATACACAGCACTTCCTGCATAAAAAAAAATCTCTAAAGAGTCATAAAATCAACACAGCTTTCAAAAAAAGGTTAGGTTAGGTCCGATACTAAATATTCACACAAATAAGAATACTTACACCATAATAATAGTTTTTTATTGCACTTCGACACTGTATTGTCTAAATTTTTTGTCTATGTATGTACATACGTTATAAAACTATATCTTATATTAGGTCTGTTTGCGTTGCTTGCACTTTTTGCACTTGGCATCTTCGCTTTCTCTCTTTTCAAAACTAAATATATATCTATCTCATTTTAAGTGCAAAAATAATTGAGAATTTCATACAACGCGAACAGACCTATTGATGCATTAAATGCAATAGTGAATTAAAATGGCGCTCTGATCACGTGATTTAGACAGCCAATCAGACCATACCCTTCAATAACGCATCTCTGTTTTCTAGGTCTCTAGTCACGGTTAATATACTTGCTTGAACTGCTGACTGGACTTGCACTTCGGTCAGCTGTTCGAGCGGATTTCGGTTGCTCTCATTTTTAATGTGGTCATTGCTGACACTTGCAACCTGATTTCTTAATCTGACGGGCAATATTATAGCTTCCGTCTTTCTGCAACTTGCGAAGAACAGCTTGCGTTATTTGCGTGCTGCTTCCGCAAAATTGTATTTTCGCAATTGAACTAAAGTAGGCAATGAGTATGCTGACTTTTCGGAAGTCCGTACAACGCGCGGGTGTAGATTATGAGGAGACTTTTAGTCCAGTAATTAGGTTCGACACCATAAGACTTGTAATTACTTTGGCGGCTCTTAATGGTTTAACTATGCGTCAATTTGATATTAAAGCCGCATTCTTGTACGGAACGCTGAACGAGGATATTTACATGCGACAACCGGATGGATTTGATGATGGGTCAAATCGAGTATGTAAACTGTTAAAAAGTCTTTATGGACTTAAACAAGCGCCTAGATGTTGGGGCGAACACTTTACGAATAGGCTATTATTCCTAACAAGCCTAAAACTATTATTCCATTTATTGCTATAGTGTATACAAATTGTTTTTGTTGATAGAAAGGTATTCGATTTTGTTCTAAATCATTATTTATTTTTCTAATTTGGACGCTTAAGTCTCTTAACTCTGCGGGGTTTCGCAAAATTTGTTTTAATTTTATTCGATCGGTACTATTTTCTATCGGCACTTGGTCGCGTAATCTGGAG
>NW_017295938.1:5545-6129 GCF_001594075.2 Trachymyrmex cornetzi | reverse complement strand
CGAATTGTGTGATAAAAGTGCTTCTATTTTTTTTCTACGTGCCCTACGAGCGGAGATATCGCGACGCAAAGTCCGGACTGTTGAATTTTCACCTCTTTTTAAGATACGTCGTCGTTATTATCATCATTGTCATCGACCAGGTGAAAATGTCCATCTCGTTTTTTCGACACTAGAGGGCTTTTGACTTAATCTAGGCAGCATTGCACATTCGAACGTTCGAACGTGATCAACCACACATGACGGCTGTGATAATCCGCGATGGCAACATTTTAAAATAAATTATAATTAATTAAAATGAAATATCGAGATTCTCGTTGAAGATCTAGGTATTTCGAGGAAGAGGGTGTAGATAATAATTAAAATAATAATAATTGAAATAATTATAAATAAAATGAAATATCGAGATTGTCGTTGAATCTAGGTACTGGAGACACTGGTAGTGTCTCGGCGCTAAGTTACATACGATGTGACGTGTAATAATTAATTAATTAAAATTTAAATGAAATAATTATAAATAAAATGAAATATTTAAATGAAATAATAATAAATAAAATGAAATATCGAGATTGTCGTTGAAGATCTAG
>NW_017295938.1:4595-5210 GCF_001594075.2 Trachymyrmex cornetzi | reverse complement strand
GAAATGGATGTCTAGGTATTCGCCTTCGAGGAAGAATGTGGCAAAGTGTTCGCCTTCAAGAAAGTGGGTGTCTAGGTGTTTGTCTTCGTTTAGTATTAATCTTTAAACTTTAAACTATTCAGGTTAAAAAATCTGTCACATCGATGGAACAGAGGAACATATATGAACATGTAAATGAGGCTATAAATAAATATTTATTTCACAAATTCTATGCTGTAAAACACATTTTCCGGTGTAAGAATATTTCAATATTATCTTATAAAATTTTTGTAATAACAACTTTTATTGCAATATTCTTTCGTACGCAGGTTAAGAAAGTGTCTGCAATGCAGTAGAAAGCGTGTGTGTGTGTATATATATATATATATATATACATATTGGTGGAAATAGACATAAGAGTCTAATTATAAAATTCGCGTTTAATCTATAACCATACAATTTAAAAATAAGTAAAATACTCTTATAATTCAAACATAATTAACTTTAATCTCAGTTCAACTTACTCTTTGTCTTTTTCTAATCTTTAGAATTGGAAAAAGACGAAAAGCAAGTTGAACCGAGATTAAAGTTATTATTACAGTAATATAATGCATGTACGTATAAGAAAAAAAAAAA
>NW_017295938.1:3434-4388 GCF_001594075.2 Trachymyrmex cornetzi | reverse complement strand
GTGTCTAGGTGTTCGCCGTCGAGGAAATGAGTGTCTAGGTGTTCGCCTGTCTAGGTGTCCGCCATCGAGGAAATGGATGTCTAGGTATTCGCCTTCGAGGAAGAATGTGTCAAAGTGTTCACCTTCAAGAAAGTGGGTGTCTAGGTGTTTGTCTTCGTTTAGTATTAATCTTTAAACTTTAAATTATTCAGGTTAAAAAATCTGTCACATCGATGGAACAGAGGAACATATATGAACACGTAAATGAGGATAGAATAAATATTTATTTCACAAATTCTATGCTGTAAAACACATTTTCCGGTGTAAGAATATTTCAATATTATCTTATAAAATTTTTGTAATGTAGGATCTGTAATGTAAGACCTAGGGACTTTGTAACGCGCAAGCGAGTGGCATGACGCGTGGCGCTGTATGTGGCGCTATGTGGCGCGGAGTGGCGTGGCGAAAGAAGAGAGAGAGGTTTTTGGAGAGTTGAGAAGTAAGCATCTCGCGTCCGGCTGTATTGTGTGATTTAATTATATATTGTTACTATCTCAGTTAAGTGCGACTTATTATTATCTTCAACGATAAACCTATACTTTTCCTGGATCTCTGCAAGGGATCCTACAGTAATAACAACTTTTATTGCAATATTCTTTCGTACGCAGATTAAGAAAGTGGCTGCAATTCAGTAGAAAGCGTGTGTGTGTGTATATATATATATATATATATACATATTGGTGGAAATAGACATAAGAGTCTAATTATAAAATTCGCGTTTAATCTATAACCATACAATTTAAAAATAAGTAAAATACTCTTATAATTCAAACATAATTAACTTTAATCTCAGTTCAACTTACTCTTTGTCTTTTTCTAATCTTTAGAATTGGAAAAAGACGAAAAGCAAGTTGAACCGAGATTAAAGTTATTATTACAGTAATATAATGCATGTACGTATAAGAAAAAAAAAAA
>NW_017295938.1:2623-2904 GCF_001594075.2 Trachymyrmex cornetzi | reverse complement strand
AATCGACGATTATGTTATAAATTTAGTTATAATAATTACATAAAAAATAAAATTTGTTAAACCGAGATTAAAATTAAACTATATTAGTTGGTAGAATTTTAACAGTAGTATTTAATAATATAAAAGGATCATGAAGGTTAGAAAGAGATTGTAAGTAGAATAAAGTTATTTATTTATTATAAAGTATTATAAAAAAGTATATGTGATACATTTGATTCTGTTACTAAAAAAAAGTTTGACGTGTAGGTTAGCGTTGAATCACGGCGGTCAGGATTAGCAGC
>NW_017295938.1:0-1964 GCF_001594075.2 Trachymyrmex cornetzi | reverse complement strand
CGCGCGGCGAGTCGCGTAACTAGGCGCTAGAGTAACGGAGTAAACATAGGGGAAATAAAAGTTCCCGCGTAAAACGAAAATAAATATCCCAGCCCAACCATGGGGAATGGGTTGAGTAGGGAGTGTTAAATGCTGAGGTTATTAGACTTGAGGAAAGCTAAGAGTAATCGAACTAATTTTGGATTGGGATTTTTAAGGAGTGGGAAAATATTATTTTGAGTATCAGGAAAATTATGGATGTATGAGATGAGTTTACCCGACTTAGGGGCTGTGAGTGGAAAATAGTGTAATACACAGTCACAGTCATATAAAAAAAAAGATGCAACCTCTAAACAGTCTGTCGCGACGCCACTCTCACGCAATAAAGTCACTAGATTGATAAAGTACCGCAAACTCTTTCAGAAATGTTGCGACAATATGGCCGAAGTGCACGTAGTACAGGATTCAAACTGCACCAACGTACACATGAGGTCAATTGGCGACGTGTACTTTTGTGTTCCTGAACAGTTCCGAACTGTACTTACACGTACCCTTCGTGCACTTTTACGCACAAAACTTCTACAACAAATAAATCCATATTAAACTAAAGAACATATAAATTAAGCATTCCTACATATTCTTTGGTCATAAATAAACTAATTACAATTCAACAACATTGTTTACATACTCGACGGCTTCATTTTCACAAATAAAGTACGTATATACAAATGCGTGAATTTGAAATGGCCGCGACTAAATGGATGCGAGTTTGCGGTGCTTTATCAATCTAGTGACTTTATCACGCAATCCATAAGGCGAGTTTCAACCGGTTGAAATTCGCCTTAATGCGAGGTTATGGATAAATTGACTGTTATTTCCATTTCCGTTAGATTACGTAATCTAAAGCAATATCCTGATTGGCTCATCGGCTTAAGTTTATGTCTTAAGGTTACTGTAAAGGTCCAGCTACAATGAGCAATAGCAGTAGTAGTAAGGCAGTAAAATACATCGGCAGTAAGCTGATTTTCCGGTATAATAGGACATAGAATAAATCCGTAAGCAACAAGAGAGTAAAATGTAGGAAATGGATTTCAATTATTCACTTACGAACTCACTTTACGTCATATTATATTGGAAAATCAGTTTACTGCCGATGTGTCTTAGTGCCTTACCACTACTGCTATTGCTCATTGTAGCTGGACCTTTACCCCGGATCTACAATAGGGTTTTAAGCCTTAAGCCATAAGAAATGGGCGAATCACAGTCGCTTATTCTTCTCGGATTCGACTGTAATTGGTCAATTTCTTACGACATAAGGCATAAAACACCTATTGTAGATCCGGACTTACGAAATTTTGTGTGCGGCCGCCCTTAAGTCGGGAGCACATAGATCTTAAGGCTTGCTACTCTATTGTGTGAGTAAGACGTAGTCAGTTAGGAAATCGTAACATTGGATTCACTACTGGCCTTATAGCGTGTGTACACGATGCTAGAAATCGGTCCGAGAAGAAAGAATTGACCAATCGCAATGGTTATGTGATCAAATTGTGAGCACATAGATCTTAAGGCTTGCTACTCTATTGTGTGAGTAAGACGTAATCAGTTAGGAAATCGTAACATTGGATTCACTACTGGCCTTAGGACCGCCGCACACAAAATTCCATAACAGTAACCTTAAGACGTGAAGTTAAGCCGATGAGCCAATCATGATACTGCTTTAGATCTACGTACTCTAACGGAAATGGAAATAGCAGTGAACTTATCCATAACCTCGCAATAAGGCGAATTTCAACCGGTTGAAACTCGCCTTATGGATAATCCCATGTGTACGTTGGTGCAGTTTGAATCCTGTACTATGTGCACTTCGGCCATATTGTCGCAACATTTCTGAAAGAGTTTGCGGTACTTTATTATTCATTTTTACAAATAAAGTACGTATATACAAATGCGTGAATTTGAAATGGCCGCGTTTTGCGACTAAATGG
>NW_017295937.1:0-325 GCF_001594075.2 Trachymyrmex cornetzi | reverse complement strand
TACATTCTTTTGTGTCTATATGTGCTTTCCATTTGGTGACACAAATCGACACAAGTATCATTCTATCTCTTTTACTCTCTGAATATCAAGAAAGACAGAATAACATTTATGTCGACTTGTGCTACTAAATGGAACGAGATGTTTGCAACCTCATTTTATAATCTAATAATAGTTTAATATAATATTGTAGTATACACATCTTCGTACGGATGCTTTCTTCTTCGAGTATCTGCGTACGTATGAAGGCACATTTTTCTTGTATTTCCTCACGGGTCGAAATCGTTTATTGTCCACTGTATATTTGGACACAGTTGCCCCACAGTCC
>NW_017295936.1:85567-87016 GCF_001594075.2 Trachymyrmex cornetzi | reverse complement strand
TCGCAATGTCGTTTCGCGTTTCGTCTATCAATCGACTAGTACTCGCCTCTGAGATCCCAGCTGATCGCAAGATATTCACGACTCTAGTCGCTAAAGAATAATATCGCTCATGTATGTTCGCGAGCTCGGTAATATGCGCTTCATTCGGATCGAGCACCGCGAGTTCGTCGTTGTTCTCCTCGAATGCATGAAATAAAACGGTTACACGTTCCATCCGAAGTTTTAATGACACGTTATCGATTCTACCTTTATCGAGGATGTTGTTCAGACCCGTAATCTGGGACTTCAATGACGTCCGTTTTTGCACTAATATTTTAATTCTGTCCGTCATCGTTTGCGATTTAATATTATAATAAACGGACCGAATGACTTACGTTTGTCTGGCGGATCTTGAATTTCGTGACACGTCTCTATGCTCTCGTAGATTCGTCCTCGTCCTCAACGATTGGCCTTCGCTGTCGCAGATTCGTCTTCTTGTTTGTACGGAGGATGATTGTCTGTTTCACTCCGCTAACTTATATGCAGGTCAAGAGACCTCACAGGAGGCACCAAAATGTTTCGTATCAGAGAGATAACACTAATATCTCTGCTGTGGTTCCGTGTCAAAAAATATCGTTTTATTATATTTAAATTGATACACTTCAGTTCTGTCATATACACTTATATGAGTTAAGTTTATTGTAATAATCGTATCGTTTATTCGCATTAATGTGTTCATGTCGCGCATTACATGACACTATGATATCGCATAAGGAACTCGATTGCCTTGATTTATTTCCTCTTGACCGCGCCTAGGGGTGGTCGCGAGTCACCCTGAGTCAAGAAATTTATTGTTGGTGATCGGATTTAACCGCGACGACGCCTAGGGGTAACCCTGAGTCGCGGTAACGCACACGTATACGTATATAAGTTCTCGACGAAGACTTCGTTAATCGAAATTTGTCTACGACCGGTCAGCAGCTCGATACTCGAAAGAATGAGCAATTGAGATTCCGTCGCGCATTACATCGGATCTCGATCCCCTTCCTGATTGGTTGTTCACGAATAGCGGCGTCGCGGGTCCGCGGTGTCTGCATTTCGGACAATCACAAAGAAACCGTGGCGTCAAACGTGCCGACGTCCGCTTAGATCTATGCCGCCTTCCGCGGCTTCGCATAAGTCGAATCGTCGACCTTGAGATATCGATACACGTGCACGTGCACGTACGAACAATACGTATGTGCGTTGTCCGATCACCATTAAGATTGTTGTTCGCATTAATATTATGTAGAGCTCTACGCAACAATATATATATATATCTAAGAAAGAAACAGCTTTGACATAACTCGAGCCATTCCTCTCTGGACACGTCGATTCGAAAGCAAGTAGAAGACATACCGGCCACTGGGGATCATTTCCCAGCGATCCTACAACTATCGATTCTCACTCGTGTCGAAGACCGGGCGTGGC
>NW_017295936.1:74469-85462 GCF_001594075.2 Trachymyrmex cornetzi | reverse complement strand
CTGCCATAATGGATGAGTTTTCTTAATGATTTTTTCGCCGGCGGAGGCATTCGTCATTGAGTAATGATACGCGTACGAGATAAGAGCCGCCGTATGTGCCAGCGCAAGATGAAAGAAGAGAGGCGAAGGAGGGAGCGAATACGCGTTAACCCCACGGCGCTTTAGGCGTCATCGCCCTGTAAGAGAGAAACAGTCATCGTACCGTAAGATGCGCTTGAAAAGATGCGAATCGGTAGCGAGGATGTATCCCGTGATGAATTTTGAGTCAACCTGCGCGTTACGAAAATTAACTGTAAGCTTCATTACGGATATATTTTTATATATCACGGAATTCTAATGAATTTAATCGCAAAATATAAACAAGATATTTAATAAGAAGCACTTTACTTGATTTTTCTTTTTGAAAGTATGACTGAAAAAAGTTATAATTTTTTAAATTATAACTAAGCAGATCTTCAAATAATTTCTATAATTTTTTATTATCTTTTAATTGTACAATTGTACTTCATACATTCTTTTTAAATAGAGATTCCTCAATCTGTTAGACTCTAAAAAAATGTTGGTGTGGATTTAACACCATGCAGTGTCTATATAATTTTCATTGTGTTAGTATTAACACTAACGTGATGTGAATTTAATATCATGGATTTTAAATCCACATCATGATGGTGTTGACATAAACGCCAGAGATTATAAATCATGTGGTCTGTTTTCTGTTCCTGCACTAGACTGTTCTAGAACTCTCTTTTTCGCTTTAAACAAATATCAAACGTATATCTATCTCACTTTAAGTTTTAAAAGTGTACACTAGTTCAGCCACAGAAAACAGACCTATGTTAGTGTTTATTAACACCAACGCAGTAAGAATTTATAGACATCGCAAGATGTTAAATCCATACCGATATTTTAAAAAATGTATAAGCTATTTTATATAGAAACGGTGCATATCCTACAAACTACCGATATATGTATAAAAATTTCATAATAAAAGAAGAAAGTCTTTGCCTTTTGTCACATTTTATTAAGCCTTTCGAAATGAACGCATTACAGAGCAAACAAAAAAAAACGAAGAAAACAAGCAAAAGAGACAAAAGAGAGTTCAGGATGCAAGTAAAGCCACGCGTCGTCGCAGGGAAAAGCATTTGTCGAATATGACTTCTTCGGTTTTCATGTTGACAGTTTATTTCATAGAACAGTAGATTTTTTGTCACATCCGCGAGTGCGTTTCACGTGTACATAATTTCGCGTTAATTAATAATCGCAAAATTATGCGGCGACAAATAATTTTACCCTCCGCGTGACGTAACGTCGGTGTTTCGCTTTCGATAAGAAAATCTTATCTGCGCGCTCCTCTGACTTCTAATCGCTTTACACGGCTCGTTCCATCGACGGAATGCTGCAGTATTCCCTGCAATGTTCCGGTACGTAAAACATAGAGAATAATTTTCGATGATAAGCACATCCTAGCATCGCAGCTAACTGGACAAGGCTCGCAGATAACAAATATTTGCGTTGTATAGCTGCATCCTGTTGAATTGGACAAGTAAACGTGTATCTACTACTGAGTATATTTGAATATCTCTGAAACTGATATGATCAATAGAGATAGAACATGAAGAAATTCTTTCTTTTATACCTTTGTATAACATTCTAATATTGACTTATTCTAATATTGATTCCAAACAACTCGGCATCCAACAGAAATTATATTGAAACAATATTATCTTTTCGGAGAAGTGTGACAATGCTTTTGTATCCATTCCATGTATACACATTATTTCAATGTGATTACATATACTGATAAAGTTAATAAGATAATAAGATTTACTATGTCATTGACTGCAAATAACTCTGATTTAACCAACATTTAATTAACGTTTAATTTTTAGTAACATTTAATTTTATATCCGGTTATGAATTAACCGCGCTGGATTATTCTGGACCGTCGAATGGTTTTGCAATTATTATTAATTTTATCACGTATGCGCTTTGTAAAAATGAAATAAATTTCTATTAATATAGTAAATGCACTGATAATAATGACGGTTTAAATGCCTAAGACATACCAAGAGCGATAATTATCATGGAAAGTCTCATCGAGGGTATCGATAAATTAATCGACTTGCGCGCGTATATCAATTAAGCGTAGGATAGGCGAATCATTAATTAATTCGAAGTATCAACGCTATATTTCTTATCTTTTCTTTGTCTGAAGACGTTTCCACACGTTCGAGAGTTTTTTCGTAAGTACTTGTCACTTGAGAATGAAAGAAAGTCGAGCAACTGATTGTCCGTCTATCATTAAGAAAATCTTGTCGGCAATCAATTTTAATGTTAGATAACGGTTAAATAACCCGTGTCAGAAATACTAATAGTAAACAGTATATAAGAAGACACGTTGTGCGTACAGTTAATAAAATAACTGAATGAATTATTATCTAACGCCTGTTCTATTGCGTCGCCTTCTATTGGATTTTCCATGATTATGATTATGAGTGTCCTCCAAGGAGACGCAACGGGTCAAGGAAGGGTTAAGACGAGGATGCGAGAGAGGAATTACGATATGTATATACGACATTTCGTTTTACGATCGTCTCATGCAATCAAAAGAAATTAAATCGCAGTTTGACTCGAATCCATCGAATTTTCTTCACCCTTTATAGATGTATTAAACTCAGATTGACAAAAGAGGACAAAAAATACTCACAAAAAATTTGACATATTCGAATCTTAGATCATATAACTGATACCGTAATTCCGAAAGCATAATTTCGACTCTGCAAATACCTTTAGGACTATGTGGATAAGGCCTCGATTCCGAGAGGTCGTGTCTGTCGGATCCACACTGCATCATCTATGATTAATACTATCACGGATGTACCATCAATTTTGTTACATGGCGTTAATGAATGTTTTCCTTCTCATTAGGAAATGAAGGCACTGCATAATCGAGCAATATCTGGTCTAAGACTCGAATTAATCGTACCTAGTCTAAGAGTCGATTTATAAATTGTATCTAAAAAAAATATAGAAGAGATTATTTATGCGTGCGACTTTTCAGTCCGAGGAGACCCAGCGAATTCCGTCAGTCGTCTTGCTTTAAATGAAATGTCCATGTCAGTGGACGTCAGACCCCCTCTGGGCCCGAGCCAGGGTTCACTGAAACGTTGCCTGACTATGTGGGACACCGGGCGACATGATGCGTCGTGTCACTCTGCGTCCCTTATTATCCTTGACGAGATAGTACATTCACGATTGTATTAATCATAGACGATGCAGCGTGGATCCGACAGACGTGGACCTCTCAGAACTGAGACCTTATCTACATGGTCCTAAAGATCCCCCGTTTTGTATCTGATACTCCGCCGGCAGATCGATTATCTCACGGTGACACGGGACACGGTGTATCGTCGCTTTGAAAGTTTCATCATACCTCCGCGAACTGACGAGTAAGTGATTTATCAACGTTTTGTGGACGGTATTTTCCGAGTAATTAATACATCTTTCGTGGAGGGCAAACATCAGCTATTTGTAAGAATAGAAATGCGCTTGTCCGGTCCTCGTTTATCCTCTCTAACTGATGATAAATTAATATTATAACTTTGTCAAGATAATATTCTTTAATAGATAATAAACGTAAATCCGTAGAGATAAAGGAGGTAATAATTCAAGGAAAGAATGCTATTCAGCCGCTACCAATTGCCAGTCGCGATAAAAGTTCGCAAATCTCGAGAGTCACAGACGCGACGTACTTAACGTCGCGACGGCGTTATCTCCCTATCAAACCACGACCACAAATAAAGCTATCTGTCTATCCATCTACCCTTGACCCACCGTCTCAATAAGTAATTCGGGGGCGTCTCCAAAATGGCAGCTGTTTGAAAATCGTTCGTTTTGCTGTCGCTGCGTCGTTTCACGGTTGTCGCCCATCTCTCTTCCGCGAGTTCTCCGTTTTCCCCGAGCAAATACTCCAAATAAATCACCGACTATCGTCTTGGAGACGATCCTGCCCGCGTCGACGCGACAAACAATTCAGAACGATCTCGCACGCGTGATTTCAGAACTTATGGAATGTACTTTGAAGAAGAGGTTCGCGATTCGATGGTCGCGCTATTCCTAGACTGCGCTCGTCACGATAGAAACGTTCGGAATCTCGTTGACGTGACTATATTTCTCATTGTCCAGAGTTCGCGCAATCGCCGACCAGATAATTACGTCATAAATCAGCCGATAAATAGATTCTCTTGGACGCGCGCGTATCGCGATATTGGTCGTCACCATCGTCGTTCCTCAGTGTCGTCGCAGTCAAAGTTCGCAATTAGTATTGGCAGGAATTTTACTGCTCACGTTCCACGAACAATGTACCGCAAATGTAGGTGACGTGGGACAGTGTAGGTAATTTGGAACCATCCATGAGTCACTAAAGAAAATTAAAAATTTAAACTTTCTTTATTAGAGACTTACATGGATAGATACCACGATTAAATTTAATAAAAATATATGGTTCCAAATTACCTGCATTGTCGCAAATCACCTACATTTACGGTATTTTGTAGCACGTTTATTGTATTGTACATTTAAATGTTTTTTTAATCTCTCAAACAAACGCAGTGATTAAAAACGGCTTTATTTGGATTGTTATGTTCCAAAGAAGTTAAGAAAGATTATCCCAGAATCTCCTGTTGCTTTCTAGGATTGAATTTTTTTCTGCAAATATGACTTTTATCCTCGCTGGACTGCTACAGAAATTCTCGAAGACAGTTGAACGTAGATCCAGCTGGATGTGAAAAGGAGAGAAATGTAGAAGCGAATAAAAGATGGTAAATGACGGGAATGAGAAAAAGAGGAACACCACGCGAAGTACGCGCAGAAAGAGCGAGAGAACGTCGCCTCGACGGAGTTTCACCGTTACGGAGAGAGGAGTGTACATTCGTTATCTGATCAGAGATTTAAGGCCTACCTTGAATGAGATGAATGCCTTTACGTGTCTCTTGCGCGCTTACCTAGTCGCATCCATTCGCCCTTTCATTTCAAGTGCTCCGCTGCCCTTTTCTGGGTGGCTGCCCTTTCTCCGCGGCCACCGTGGTATACCCATCACTCTTTCTGCTCTCTCTCTCTCTCTCTCCCCCTTCTTGATCTGTGGGCCTTATGACTTGTGATTTATGGTACGTGCGAAAATTTTATGGGTAACCATTTTTTCCTAATTTTTATCAATTTTCGTGGCTACGCGATAACAAGCTATATTCCGATTTTTTTTATTTCTGTAAGTCGAGAATGCAGTTATTCAAATTTATTTTTCAATTTCCACATGAAAAAAAATTATTGCTAAAGCATTTAAAAATTTAGCTATAAGATACAGACCTGAAAATAATTTTGCTGGACCATCAAAATATTCCACATGAAAAAAAATTATTGCTAAAGCATCTAAAAATTTAGCTATAAGATACAGACCTGAAAATAATTTTGCTGAACCATCAAAATGATTAGATATATATAAAACGATCAATATGGTTAGAATATTAAAATTTGTTGTAACAATGCTCATCATACTTGAGCGTCCTATACAATTATTTCGATAAACTAACAAAATTATTTTCAGATTTGTATCTAGCTAAATTTTTTAATGTTGCAGCAAAATTGTTCTTTCCATGTATATTTTCTTCACTGAAAGAGCAATTTCGTTGAAGAATCTAAAAATTTAGCCAAATATTTAAAAATAATTTTGCTAGACCATCAAAACTTTTGTATCTAGCTAAATTTTTTAATGTTGCAGCAAAATTGTTCTTTCCATGTATATTTTCTTCATAAAATCTTCACTGAAAGAGCAATTTCGTTGAAGAATCTAAAAATTTAGCCAAATATTTCAAAATAATTTTGCTAGACCATCAAAACAAAAGGTAGGATAACAAAATTGGTTGTTAAAATATCAAAACATTTTGCAGCATTGCTCATCATGCTTAAGATTTCTGCAAAATTATTTTGATGGTCCAACAAAATTTTCAGATCTCTATCTAGCCAAATTAGTAGATTCTTCAGCAAAATTGCTCTTTCAACGTTTGCATAAATCTCATTGAAATAATCTCATTATTTTCTATCGAAAAATTATACGATAAAGAAATAAAAAAATTTTATAAAAATTATGAATTTTATTCTAACTAACCCAATTATGTCCGTTATTAATTACAGAAATCACGATTCATTAAGGACATCACACTATAACATTCCAAATGTTATATTTAGCAATCTAAAATGCCGATCGCTCAACATGTCGATACAATGACACCATCGTCGACAGGATGAGACATGCGGAACGCGACAAGGTGTCTCCAAACGAAGAGGACAAGCAGGATGAACAGTACGGTTCTTCGGGTTCTTCACACGGTGAATCGACGATCAGCGCTAATTTAACGAGGTATAAATAAAGCTGGAGGGCGTGGAGGGCCCGAGAGATGGAGGAAGCTGGAAAGACTTTGAGTAGGGTTCACGAGGAGAAGCAGAAGGAGGAGGATGAAGGCAAAGAGGGAAGGACGCGCTCTCGGGAGTCTGGCGGCGAGATAGAGGTGGTTGGACCGAAGGCTGGTTAGCTGTTTCGGAATGACAAGTTCATTTTATTAAGACGCCTTCAGCCGCATTATGGTAGTCACGTGTTATTCGCGGATCTGCAGCCGACCGGAGTTACCCATATTCTCCGCAAGCGGAAAGCGTGTGCGTGCTTACGTGCGTGCGTGCGTACGTGCGTGCAACCGTGCGTACGCATACTATCGCAACGACACGGTCCACGAGCGAGCAACTCAGGAACAGGAGGGAACATATATGAGTGTCGAGTGTGAACGGATATGTCGCTTTCTTTGATGTCTCCGTCTCCCCCTCCAACAGCAATGAGGACGACGACGACGACGACGACAACGACGACGACGACGACGACGATGAAGGAGAAGAGAAAGAAGAGAAACACGACAATGACGAAGAAAGGCTAGCTGCTTTTCGTCTCTATCTTTTTTTCTCGCAGACCTTCCCTTCTTTGACCCTCTCCTCTGCTTCTCTCTGCACTCTTCTTAGCTATTCATTTATTTCTTTCTTGCTCCGGTGCTCGATAAATGAGGTCGGTCGAGGACTATTACGTCTTATACCCCAGAGTATGTTTCTGCCACCACAACTTTCGCTACAAACGATGGCCGTTCGATTATCTCTTTTTTCGAATGTTTGAAAATTAGAAAAACGCGAGAAATTTCAATTAAATCTGACGAGTATATAGCTGTTGCTATACTTTCTAAAATAATCAAGGAGACACGTAAAATAATTGTAAGTGCAGCAGTATTTTTAGGAAGATACTACAATTGCATTGTAGTAAACAAAAGAATTATTCATGACGCAATGTCTGTAAATCGTAACAAGTTCTCGGAACAATAATAGATTAATTGTAGCTATTATATAAATTCTAATAATAGAATTGATGAGTTAATAACACCGGAAATTGAAAGATTAAATGATTCAATGTTTAAGATTTCTTCGGCCATACCATTAGACATCTGCGAATAATTGTCCGAGTACAATTATCTGTTATACCTTTCGGCGGGACTGTCTTCATGGCGTTTATTACGCGAATGAAATAAACCGCTTTTACCACGCTTCCTAAATAGCGTCATATTTCCCGGAGTAATGTGACGACGGTTTAAAAAAATATAAAAAAAAATACTTGAGTGGATGCGAGGAAAAATACGAGCACGGCCGCGGTCGCGCGACAGCTTTTGATAAAAGATCGCGACGGAAAAGATGACGACAGTACCAATTCGGCTTTCGGCCGGTACTGGAATAACTCTGACAAAGTAACCCTATAAATACGCGCCCGTGCGGGGTTCCTCCTTTTTTTCCCTCCTCTTGTCCCTCGGTATCGGAGCCAGAAAACATTCCTATCGTCAGTCCGGGACCTGCGACTCGTCCTCTCTCTGTCGGCCGTACGATCCCGATGTATCCTCCTTTTCTTCGTCGTCCCGTGATCTTCCTCGACATTACCTTGCGCATTCGCGCAGAAGGGGTCCTGCGGCCCTTCTTGTATCTGATCGAATCGGAGGGGCGTCCTTCTCTTCGGCCGAAGAGGTAAAGACCATCTTCTTCTTCTTCTTCTTCTTCGTCGTCGTCGTCTTCTTCTTCTTCTTCTTCTTCTTCTGTCCTTTCTCCTCTTCTTCGAATGGAATACGACCGATACGTCACGATAATTCTCCCGTATATCGGCTGGTCATTGTGCAACGACTTTTTGGAGCTTCCCACTATCGACGTCCCGCGGATATCACGTTGTGTTATTTCAATATCTAAGACATCTGCGAGTCGCTTCAAATACAAGTTTGTTGCATGTCTGAATTATGACGCCCAATTTTAAGTTTAAAATGTTATTCATCATTTCGTCATATATAAATTGTTACTTAAAAAATGTAATTAGTAATATTATTATAATTAATACTATCATTTTAATTTTTCTATATTTTCCTGACACATTAAAATTAATTTACAAAGTTAAAAAGAAGAAAGATTGGAATAAATATGATATGGATTAAAAATGGATTAATAATAAATATATAAAATAAAAAATATAATAAAATCGCTCTTTGTATTTCAAAATAAAAAAAAAGTCTTCGAATAAACCATTTTGAAGTTTTATTTTATTTAAAGTAATCTATGATTAGTTGAATTTTTTTGGTTTTCTTTCCGTTGTTTTCAATCTACAAAATAAGTAAATTTATAATTCACACAATAATATGTCGAATAATTTATAATACGTTTATTTCTGTTTGCACTTTAATTGTACTATATTAATATATCTCTAGAAAATCATATAAAAATTGCTTACATAAATAATTATAAGTGAAATTTGAAACGATATGTATAAATCAAATAAGAGAAAGAGATTCTTATTTTCGGCCAAAGTAGTGCAGGAAATCGCATTCTATCTTAAATTTGTAAATGGATATTGATTAAGAAAATTTACATCACAGACATAAACAACAGACATAAAATTAGAGGTAGAAATCATGTTACTTTTTATTTTTAGGGAAAAAAGCAGAGAAAAATCCAAAATATACCCTACTAAATTTCGCATTTCAAATTTGGTTCCTTGACGGTGCCATTTTCTATTATAATATACGATGAGGAAAAGAAAATACGGTAGGAAAACCAGAAAGAGTTCGCAGAACAAGACAATTTCAAAGCCGATATTATGAGCGAGTCTCAACTTCAAACTCCTCTTTGAGATCTTTACATCTTTTACGACCATGCGGCATTTTTCTTTCGCACAATTTTCACCGATGGCCATGAAATTGTTGTTATCGTCCTAAAACCGGTTTGCTCTCTTGCGAGTATCCGCACGGTCTTTTAACTTCCATCTCCTTGCATCGCTTCGTTCGCTACTGCGCCCATAATATCGAATTCCCACGTGTGTTAAATTTTCACGAGGGTGTGTAGGATTATTTAATATGTGCAAATTGTATATAGATAAAAATATCAGTATATGCGGTTAGATCGAAAAAAATTACTTTTAATAGAATGAGCTTATGCCCCGAGGAAAATGTAGCGTTAAATTATAGAGAAATGGTGTTGCACAACAATCGTTTACGTATAATTAACTGTGAAAGTAGAAACTAAACCATTATATTTCATTCTGTTACGCAATTATAAATTAACCGTGCAACATCGTTAAAGATTAACCACAAATTAATTAAGGAAATTAACATCGGGATGAAATAGTATCGTTAAATTGTTACCGTTCTCTACGTATGCTTTTCTCTTTTTCATTTTTCTCTCTTTTATTACGTGTAATTAATAACAAACACTAAATTTATATTAATGTTTTATTATTATCTTTTTCTTTCGTTTGAACATAAAATATATGCTTGCTTTCGTTTTTCAGAAAAAGAGAAACGCTTGTATGCACATATCGCGTGTAACTATTCTTACACTGATGCAAATTAGACGGTTTCCACGTTCACGTACTCGCATAGAGCGCACACGTTCTTTTATTTCATGCGATATGTGTGCGTGTGAAGCGTCGTCGGCGCGCAGGTGTGGGCGTGATCACCTGCTCTCGGACCCAAACCTTTGCCCTCCCGCTGCTTCCATCCGGCGTGGCTAGTGGTATTTTGCTCGGTATTTCGCCAACACGACTTAATTTTATAGCGAGCTTTTCGGCGCGCGCCAGCCTCTGGGAAATTCTGGAGCGACATATACGAGCGGATTGTGTTGTCACCGACAAGAGCACACGGTTCTTACTCGCGTGGAATGCCCGCGATGTGCAAACGCGCGTAGGCGGGATTTTGTGAAAATCATTATTCCCATAGCTAACAACCAGGAAGGTTCTTTAGAGAAAAATTATTTAACTGTAAAAAGACTTTTCTAAAATAACAGCTGGGACTATCACGGCAAATTTAAATTTTGCTCGAAAAGTAAAAATGTATCGCATTCCTGAGAGAGAGAGAGAGTTCTTTGAAATTGTAAAACTAGCATCAAAGCTCTAGTTAATAACATCAAGGTATGTACCTTGATATAACTATCTTCTTTTCTTTAAATCTCATCTTTACTGCGCTACGGAAAGGAATTTCATTGATGTGAAAGCTAGATAACATTAAACCCTTCGGTGAAACAAGGTGTGAATCTCGTTTATGCTACTCTGTTCGTTGTTGTACACGGTGTTAAAAGCTGATGCTTGTAAATATTATATACGTTATTACAGCGTAAGTGTACAACGAGAGATTTACACGCGCTATTATCTCCAACGATAGAACCTTTTTAAGTAAGCCGGGTCATTGATTCATCTCTAACACTTTTGTCTCAACGATAAGTTTCTCCCATATTACCGTAATACGTTAGAAAGAATTAATAGCGCGTTAACGAAAATAGATTCACGAATTACTTAAGGAGGTTGTAAGGCAAATGCAATATGTTAAGAACTACTTGAAAAAATTACAGACTATTCTAAATTTCATTTAATAATAATACAAAAAAA